>NW_014012559.1:0-15654 GCF_000611645.1 Monoraphidium neglectum
GGCTGGCGGCGGCGGCGGACGCGGGGTCAGCGGTGGCCGAGGAGGTTAGGAGGGGCGTGGAGTCGCTGGCAGTCGGCGACGGCGGCGCGGAGGGGGTCGCAGGGCCAGAGCGAGCCGCCGGGAGCGCGTAGATCTGCTGACCCAGGCAACGCAGGGGCGCGGTGGGGTCAGCGGGAGGCGCAAAATGTGACTGTCTTCTAAACCTTTGTCGGCTATGAATGTATCTATTCTTTATCCTGGGCTGATGTGCTGAGTTCGCGTATGCTCAAGCAAAAATAGTTTGCTTCAGGTTTGGACCCTGGCTGTCCCATCGCAGGCGTGCTTGTTTTGTAATCAGGCACAGTCAACATGTTGCCTTGGGCCACGTGCATCCAGCTTGCGCTTGCATACATACTAACGCATGAGTGCAAATGCGAATGCACAGGCGCGCGCACACACACACACACACACACACACACACACACACACACACACACGCGCGCGCGCGCGCGCGGACACTCACATGCGCGCACACACATACAGCCACATACACACACACAGCCACTAACGTGTGCTCCACTAGTTACTCAATGCTCAATTTTGGGAGTTGTGATTTGGCACCGCGGCTTGCGCCGCTCAATCACTTTGAAAGCCTATGTGCATTTGGAGGAGCCAACGAACCCAGTTTGCGGCGTTTGCAACGCTGATCGTGAAGAGGCATAACAAATGGTCTGACCAAGGCTGGCTGACTGACAAGTCTGGAATGGTGGCAACAGTGGTACAAGGGTACAGCAAAGCCCCGGCCGTGTGTCAAAATGGCGGGCGCCTGTGCGCACTGCTTGGTGGGCAGGCGCGGCAAGCAGTCTGCGGCAAGGGGCGGGGCGGCGGTGAGGCCCTCACTACCAAAAGCTGCGCTTGATTGCCGCTGCTTGGTGGTTGCAAGCACTGACGCAGATCTGCGAAGATCAGTGGAGAAGATCAAGATGTATTGTATAGCAAGTGATGGGTACATTTCAAAAAGCTCTGCCCTCTAACAGCCCGGACTGTGTCCCTGCAAGCGCGCATGTGTACGGGCCTGACAATCACCCCCCATTGACAAGGCAGTGCGCACCCCGTGCTCAAAATTGCTGCGGCGGCGCCAAAGTTGGCGACGCTGCTCCCATACTGCCACGGCTGCCTCGATGGGGACTGAGGGGGCGGGGAGACCGCCCGCCTCGTGGCCACGCGGGGCAGGCGCGGCAGCGTAGCATGGGCGTTGCCCCTTCAGCAGCCCCACACGCCGCTACTCGTTCCCCTGCAAACACCAAAAGAAAAGGTCGTTTCCGGAGGAAAGGCGACGCAGGCGGCGGCATGGGCGCCGCGGCTCGAATCAAGCCTTTGCTTGTTGCACTGACGCGCCCGTGCGCCTTGCACCCGTTTCAAAGGTAGTGCAGTGTAGCTGGAGCATCGCCGTCTAGTCGGTGCGGACATATTGAGAGTATCAGCCTAATCTTTGCTTCGCGTTCTTGCATGTCCCAAATGCAAGCCATAGCAGTGCGCGTGTGCGACGAGGCAGGGGCTAAGCTCCAACCAGCCGGGCGGCGCGCCCAGGTGCCGCGGGCAGCGGCAAAAGGGGCAAAACGCCGCGCATTTCTGCTATTTCCCAGGTTCTGAGGCGTCGGCAGAACTCCCGCGTACAAGGAGCGCGAGGCGCCTGGTTGCGTGCCTTAAAAAGTGGTGCGCAGCCCTTGGCTCGGCCGTTGCAGTCGTTCATTTGAGGTTGAGGGCGGAGAAGCGCCGCGAGAGACCAGATATCAGCGGCCCGCGCCCCGTGTCATGCGGCAGCGCCGGCGGCGCTGCGGCAGGCTGGTGGCAGCGGAGGCATGAATCCGAGCTGGTCGTGCGTGCATATGGTATGGAAACAGGATGGAGGTTTGAGGCTCGCGGCGCAGCCAGGGTAGGGATGGGCTCTCACAGACAGCAGCAATGGGGGCAGGAGCGCCGCAGCAGCCACAGCAAGCCTGTCACCTGCGGCCCAACAGGCCCGCCCGCGTGCTACGCACCCCAACAGGATTGTTAAGCCGCAGGCGCCAACTGGCACCTGCGCTGACGCCCCAGGCGCCACGGGGCGATTCAGACCCAAAGGGCATGGCGCAACAGGCTGCGGCGAGCGCCTCGTGCGCGCACATTGCCCGCACACGAGGCGGGGCCAAAAGCGCAGCAGCAGCGCGAGCGCCTGGCGATGGACTGGAGGGAATCAGCCGAGGCCACCCCCAGGCAGCGCCCCCCGCGCGCAGGAAGCAACGAGAAGGGGGTTTGCTGTTCGCTGTGATGGCCGGGAAACAGTGAGCAGCGCGCGGCTGCAAATGACGAGATGCGAGGGTGCGAGCGGAGGCGGCACATCCAACTGGCAACAGAATAGTGCCCAACGCGGCAGATCCTACTAATCCTGATGGGCTGTGAGCAAGCCGGCTTGCCGCCAAGGACCAGTGCTCCCATGCCAATAAAAGTTTCCCAACAAACGGCCTGAGTGACTTCGCCAATCTTTCGGGGCCCCGTGCCGTGTGTGACAGGCCGGCACTCGACCCCGAGCGACGGCATCGCGTACTGCACGCCTTGCGGCGCCGCGCCCTCTCCGAATGCGCCGCTCCGGGAGGGTGAAGCTTGCCGGCAGCTGCAGCTGGAGGGGCGGCCCGCGGCCCGCGGCCCTGAAACGTTCTCCCTAAGAGCGGTGCTGCCCGGGACGGGTTTGTGCAGGGACAGTGCGAGAGGCAGGAACGAAAGGGGGCCGGCGCCGCAGGGGGCGGCGACGGCAGCAACTGAGGCTGACGGATAGCGCCGCAAGGGGCGCGGGCCGCCGCAGGCTGGGACTCAATGTCCCTGGGGGCCGGCGCAGCGCGGCGAGCGCGGGGCAACGCACACACACATGCGCGGCGAGCAACGCCGTGCGGCCGTGCGGGTATGGAAAGCGGAGGGGAGTCTTGAAGCCCAAGTGGCGGGCCTATTGCAGGCAGTTGCACAGCCCTCAAAGCGCAGGCTAGGGGTGGGTCTGCCTCTCGACGGATCTTCCCAGTATCGATGCGAGGCCCAGGTGGGTGGCGGCGCCCGGCGAGAGAGGACCGGCCTGACGGGCCGGTGCAATGTTGCGGCGCAGCGCCAATTGAGAGGGAGGCAGCCGCACCCCTCCATTAGCTATCACAGTGATCCATGACGTCAATCCTTGGAAGGAGCCCGGCCCTGCCCGGCAGAGCCGCGCGTGCGTGAGCATCCATCAGCGACGCAGGGCCAGTGGGAGCGGCCGGCGCACAGGGCTGCATGACCGGGTCGCCGCCTTGACCCCAACCTGACGCCCTGCGCGGCGGCGCGGCACTGCCGGCGCTGCAGGCAGCGTACGCATGTGTCGCGCCGGTGTGCCGTGAGCACAAGTACTGGGGCCCTGTCTGTTGCAGCAACGTTCTCAAAAGAACGAACCGCCTGGCAGCGGCGGCAGCGGCGGCGGCGCCGCCGCCGGCGATGCGCCCGTTGCCGCCGGCTGCTGCTGCGCCGGCTACTGACTCAGCAATTTCGCTCCGGCCTGGTGGTACGCCCCCCATCGGACTGTCGTAATCTGGCTCCACCCAACCTCATTCTGCACAACGCGGATCGCGGGCCGCGCCTCCGCCTGCTGTGCGCCGCGGCCGCCCGCGCCGCTGCCGTCAGCCGCGCCGCAGCCGGCGCCGGCAGACGTCTGCAGGGCCGCGGCCAGCAGGGAACGCGCCTTGCCCGAGCCCTGGCGCCGCTCGCACCACTCGTAGCTGGCCTTGCGGGAGAAGCGGAGCGCCGCCGGCTGGGCGCCCTGCGGCTGCGCCATGACGCTGCCGCCGCCCGCGCAGGAGAGGCCGCGGGCCGCGCCGCCGAACGCGGCCGTCAGCGCTTGGAGCGCCCGCCCCAGGGACGACGCGTCAGCAGCCTGCAGCGCCGCGACGGCGGCCGGCGCGGGCGGGGGCGCCGCGGTGCCGGCGGTGGTAGTGGCGCCGGGGCAGGCGGCCGGGCCCTCGCCGGCGGGCGTGGGGGATGGTCTGAGGGGCCCAGCTGCGGCTGCTGAGGCCAAGATCTGGTAGATCCTCGGCTGTAGCGCCAACTGCTGCTCTCGCGCATGCGCCGCTGCGCGCCAGGCGCCGCCCGCGGCCCCGTGAGGGCTCAGCGGGGCGCCGCGGCCGCCCACGCTGCCATCGAGGACGCTCGCCTCAGGCAGCCACGCCGCCACCTCCGCAGCAGCCGCGCCGTCACCCCCGACGCCGCCCCCGCCCTCACGTGCGCCGGGCATCTTGGCCGCCAGCGCCGCGAGCTGCTGCGGGCCCCACTTCGAAAGCATCGCGGCGCGCGTCCGCCACGGCGGCACCGCGCCGTGGCGCCGCTGCGTGAACGCCGCGGCCATCTCATCGGCGAGGTGCGACACTACGGCCTCCAGCTTGGCCGCGGATCCGACGAAGCAGGGCGGCGCGGCGGCGAGCAGCGACGCGTATGCGGCCGTCGGGTGGGCGATGACGAACTGGTCGCGGAAGCGCGGCTCAATGACCAAGGGGGCGGGAAGGTACTCGGAAGCCGCCGCCGCAGCGCCCCCGTCCGCGACCGCGCCCGCCACGGCGCCGCCCGAGCGGGGCGTCGGGGCGGCCGGGCCGCCCAGGCAGACGACGAAGCTGTGGCGCAGCTGCTGCAGGCAGCGGCGCGCGTCGCGCGGGCGCTCGCCGCCGGCCGCGTCGCAGCGGAGCTGGACCAAGTAGCCCTCTGATAACAGGGCGCATGTGATGGCCTCGATATCGACCTCGTCGCCGCAGCAAATCCCGTTCGTTGTCGCGTTGTCGCCCCTGCCGCCGCCGCAGCTGCCGCCGCCGCTGGGCAAGTCCGTGCTTTCGTTGCACGCGACGGCGGCGGGGCTGGAAGTATGTGGGGCGGCAGGCAGCGGCGCGGGCTCAGGGGGCGTTGGGGACGGCGAGGGCAGCACGGGCGCGGTTGGCGGGGCGGGGCGGGTGTGGATGTCCCGCAGACTGGCGACCAGGCTTGTGAGCTGCGGAGGTGCAGGGCGAGGGACGATCGGAGGGCGCAGGTGGGGACGTGTGACTTGTGGGGCGGATCAAGGGGCACCAGCTCTGGCGGGTGGCTCAGGCGGTTCAGCATCCGCTGCGCGTGACGGGGCGCAAAAAATGGGTCCTGCAAATTGAGGGCGTGCTCGCCGCAGCGACAGCCCATGCTGCTCTCTCCCCACCTGCAAGACGAACGGCGACGACTCCACCAGCAGCCGCTGCAGCTTCTCCACAGCTTCCCCGTCGCCGTCGACAAGCCGAGACGACGGAGGCCCCGCCTTTTTCTGCGCGGCGGCGGCCTCGTCATCCGGGACCACCTCGGGAGCTTGGCGGCCAGCTGTGCTTGAAACCGTGGCGTCAGCGAGGAATCGGACGGCGGTTGCGGCGGCGGCGCTGATGCTCGCGCTCTCTGGGGCGTCAGCGAGCTCCAGGTCACCAAATACGTCGTCGCTGAGCACCGAGTCGCGCGGGGCGGCCTGGGCAGTGGGCGGCGCCGCCGCATGGGCTGGCACAGTGACATCGGCCAGCAGTCCCTACGAGCGTGTGGGCAGTGGCAGTTGTCGCTAGCGGGGCTGTTCCATGAATGAAACTGTAGCACTCTCTATATGTATGGTGACCGCGGGCCGTCTAGACGCCTGATACGGGTGGAGCCGGCGCGCCGAATCATAGCTGGCACGTCCAAACCCCGTCCCGCTGGAACTCACGCGAGCCTGGCTCAGAGCCACCATTTTCCGGATCCAGGACCCGTCAGCATGGGCCCTGGAGTTGTCTGTTACTTCGGGTCCTTGTTTTGCGTTGGCGACCAGAGAAGAGCTGCTGGATGTGTGTCGTGCATATCATATAAGGCCAATGTGAGTTCAAGGGAGTGGCGAACTGCTGTCCGATAGCACCTGACCAGGTGTGGTCATGGTGCCGTTAGGCGACGCGGGCAAGTCGCACTGGTGGCGCCCAAAGCATCGATTAGGCGGTTGGTGGCGACGGCCTGGGGCAGCGATGCAGGGCTTGCAGAGTGCAATGATTTGGATATACTCTTACTTCATCATCTAATTGTGCCTGTGCGCGCAAGAGTAAACGTCCCGAGGCTACATGAGCCCGGCCCTTACCAACATCAGCCAAGGCTCTTCCTCATATTGCCCTAGCCCAGAGCCCTGCACAAGCGCAAGTGATCCTAGAAATGCAGGTCATGTTTTGGCATTCTGGTTGCTGCTTCACCGCTGCCACATGGGGCACAAAGTCTGTAGTGCAGACGGTGGTCAAGGCAAGGTATGACCAAAACAAGGGGCATCATGGGGCACGGCATGCCCATTCCATGCATCTGATGCAATGTAAAACCCTCCGTGCTACAATTTCTTGATTCTTTCCCTGTGATGCTGCAAAGGTTGCACAAATTCGTCTCCTGCAGCTTGCACGGCGCACACGCACACTTCTCAACTTCACACGATTTGAGCGCAGGCACCAGTGTCACCCACTGCACGGCGATGATCTTGCCCAACACGGCGACACGTAAATAGAAATCGTTAAAGCCAGCAACTGTCCAGCATACGCGAGCCCTCACCAGCCAAGCTCGTGGATTTCAATTGCGATGCTTTCGTACAGCAGCCCCACGCATGATGTGCAGGGGCTTGACACGGCACGAGGAACCGCTTGCGTTACAAGATGACATGCCGATGGCGGTGCAGGTGCGCCATGTGCTCCACTCCGCAAGTCGTGCGCTGCGCTGCTGTGCTTGGGTACTGTAGGTGAGCACGAGCCAGCCATCCCTGGCGGCAGAGAGTGCGCACGACGTCCCTCCACACATGATGTCCCGCCATGCACAGCAGGCTGACAGGGCTGAGCTGCGCTCCCAGCTCAAGGCGTCGGGCGACCGGCTGGCAGCTATCGGCCGGGAGCTGGCCAAGCTGCGTGCCGCACCATGCCTTTGGTTTGCCGAACCCACCTGGACGGGGATCTCTCCAGGCATGGCAGCCGGCGAGGCCGCACCCGCTGGTGCTCCTGCAGTGGCGACCAGCGCCGCACCAGCGGTGCACACGCTGCCGCCCCGGCTGGCGCAGCCTTTGCAGCAAACTGGAGAGCTGCTGGGTGCTGCAAGTTTGCCACAGCAGCCGTGCCTGTCACCGCAACACAAACCAGACCCGGCACCACCACCACAGCAGCAGCAGCGGCAGCAGCAGCAGCAGCATCAGCACCAGCAACGACCACACGACCAGCATCAGCACTTGCCGTTTCCATCTTCACAGCAACAGCAGGTGCAGGAGCCGCATCTGCCGCCATCGCCGCCACCACCACAGCATCAGCAGCTGCCGCCGCCGCCGCCGCCGCCGCCGCTGTTGCCGCAGCAGCAGCAACATGAGGAGCAGCAGCAGCACAAAGAACAACGACACGAGGAGCAGGACCACGCGCCGCTGGCGCCGGCGGCGCCGCCGCTGACGTCTCCACAGCAGCAGCAACAGCAGCAGCAGCAGGGGCAGCAGCAGGAGCAACAGCAGGAGCAACAGCAGGAGCAGCAGCAGGAGCAGCAGCAGCAGCAGCAGCAGCGCCGACCATTGACGCACCCGCATTTGCCACCCTGTCAGCAGCAACGGCAGGAGATGGAGGAGCGAGCCTTTGAGCAGGAAGAGGACGAACCGCTTGCGCGGCGCAAGGCGGCAATGCGGCAGCGGCTGGCCGCGGTAATGCGGGGCAGCCAGCCGTCCTGCGGCGAAGCGAAGCCTGCAGGTCGAGAGGAACACGACTACGTCTTGGAAGGCGCGGTCGAAGCCGACACAGCAGAGAATATCCCGTTAGTGGACCTCTTGGCGCAGCTGAGGGGCGCGGCGCCGGGCAGCGAGCGGTGCCCCTCGCCGCCTGCCGCCGCGGAAGCCAAGGCGGCTGCTGCCTCGGACTGCAGCGACTCTGCTGAAGATGTGCCCTTGGCTCGCCGCATCGCGGGTATGGGGCGGCGGCTGTCTCGCAAAAGGGTCGCCGACACCACCTTGGATGCGGCGCCGGGGCGGTGCATGCATACTGCGTCACCCCCCCATGCCGGGAAGCCGCTGCAGCTGCATGAGGAGCAACAGCAGCACGGGGAGCAATGGCGGCGGCAGCAGGAGCAGCAGCAAGAGCAGGAGCAGGAGCAGCAGCAGAAGCAACAGCACCAGCAGCAGGAGCAGCAGCACAAGCCACCCCCGGCTGCATTCCCAGGCGTCATGCGCACAAAGGCGGGCATTCTGGCGCGCAAGCGCCTGGCCGGAGGCTCGCCCCGCAGCAGCATCGACAGCGGTGCTGGGGCAAGCGGCGCCGGGCGCCGCGGGCAGGCGGACGAGGCTGCTGCCGGCGGCTCGCCGCCGAGCAGCCACAGCGGGAGCCCATCTGCTCGTAGCGGTGCTGCGGGTGGCCCAGGGTTGGACCAGCAACCGCCGCCGCGGCAGCGGGAGCAGGAGCTGGGGGATGAGGGGGGCGTACGGCAAGGAGGAGGCCAGGAAATGGCGGGAGAACCGCAAGCGGTGGAGGTGGAGGGGATGGAGGTGCAAGAAGAGGAGGGGCAGGTGGAGGATGGGGTGGAGGAGGTGGTGGAAGAGGACGTGATGGATGTGCATTCCCACCCGCGGCAGCCTCGAGCAGAACAGCAGGGCTTGGGTCATTCGGAGGAGGCGCCTGAGGGCAAGCAAGGGGGGACGCCTACGCGCGCGCCGTCGGCGCAGCAGCATCCGCGAGTGTCAAACGGCGAGGAGCAGCCAGAGGCTCAGGCGCACACGCACGGCCCTGTGACGGATGATCATCATCATCATCAGCAGCAGCAGCAGCAGCAGCAGCAACAGCAGCAGCAGCAGCAGCAGGAGAAGCAGAAGCAGCAGCAGCCCCACCCGCAGCCGCAGCCGCGACAGCAGCATCCGGAGCAGCGACGGCAGCAACGGCGGTGGCGGCCGCGGGTGCAGCCGCGGCAGCCGCACGGCGGCCGAGAGGAGCCGGCGTGCATCGTCATCGACTTGTCTGGCGATGAGGCCGCTGCGCCTCCTGCGGCGGCGGCGGCAGGCAAGGGGCCCCATGTGCCTGAGGACGCTCTCGGCGCGGCTGGCGGCAGCCCGTGTTGCGAGCCTGACGCTCACCCAGCAACAAAACGGCAGCGCAGCCCGGAAGCGGCATCGGCAGAAGCCGCACAGCCTGGTCGCCCTCAGCCGCAGCAGGAGCAACAGCGGGTGCATCCCAGCGCCGGATTTGAAACCGCTGCTGGGCGGATGGACCGTATACAGCAGCTGCTGAGGCACGTGGTGGACCGCATGCCGCCGCCGCCGAACCTCACGCACCCGCCAGCCCGCGCCGGCGCCAGTGCAGGGGCGGGCGCGGGCGCAGGCGTGGGCGCCGGCGCAGGCGCGGCTGCAGGTGCGGGCACGCGGCGGCGGCGGCGGCAGCAGCCGCAGCCGCAGCAGCAGCAGCAGCAGCAGGAGCAGCAGGAGCAGCAGGATGAGGGCGCACCGACGCCTATGTACGCGGGGTACTACCCTCAGTTTCACCCCCCGGCTCCATCGGCCGAGCACCAGTCGGGCAGCGGGGCCCCGCAAGAGGGCAGAGAAGGTGGGGGCGGCGGGGGCCCGGCTGCCCCTGTGCCGGATGGTGGCGGCCAGGGGTGGCGGCAGGAGGGCCAGGGGCGCACATGCCGGTCGTCCCAGCCAGCAGAAGGGGAGCAGCACCAGCACCAGCAGCCGCAGCCTCAAGAGCAGCGGCAGCAGCAGCAGCAGCAGCAGCAGCAGCAGCAGCAGCAGCAGCAGCAGCAGCAGCAGCAGCAAAAGGGTCCCCAACAGGACGCCGCACTCGCAGCCGACGCCTGCAGCCGCGCCACCGCGGCGTCGCGCGAGCAGGAGCGCGCGCGCGCGCGCCTGGAGGAGCACCGCGCCGAAGTCGCCGCCCGCGAGGCCGCCGCCGCGCGCCGCGAGTCGCTGCGCGCGCGCGCCAAGGCGGAGATCGAGGCGCGCGTCGGCGCGGCGGTGCGGGCGCGCGACCTGGGCAAGCTGCTCGGGTGGCTGCGGGTCGAGCTGCCCGCGGGCCGGCGGCTGGGAGCGGCGGAGCTGCGGGCGGGGCTCAAAGCGGCAAAGGTGCGGTTCCACCCCGACAGGTTTGTGGCTCGGGGCGAGGACGACCGCGTCCCCTGGGCCGAGGAGATTTCGAAGATCCTCAACGCGTGGGGGCCGATATTTTGAACGCTGCGTTGGGCACGGGCGTGGGTGGTTCACGCCTGGGGTCCGCTGGTGTGCCCGCCATGCCTGGGGTCCACAGCCAGCCGCTGGACGGCTCGATTCGCCGCCCTCCGACCTGCGTGCCATGACGTCTGCCGGTGTTATTAGCAGGCATGGCGCGAGCTTTGCGCTGCCCTCACCGCACTTAGGCTGTGCGTGAGGTCGCAGCAGGGGTGGCGACCGCGGCAGTAGCCCGCTGCCCCATCCGATGCACAACCCTGAGCTGTCGGATATGAGCGTGCCCCACCATGAGCGGGGCCGAGGCAACGTACAATCGACGGTGTGAATGTGTAAACCTGTATCCATTCACTGTGGTGATGGACTTGCATTCTCGCTGTGGTACAAGGGGCGCCCCCAGCATCACCGCATCACCAGCCGGCCTGTTGCCGTGACAGAGCATCAGCGGCCCACTCTTCAACTCACACGCACTGCGAGTGCGTGAAGGATGGTACACGCGCGATCCGTATGGCCCACGTATATGCTGTATATGCAGTCACTCTGACCCATTCAATTGCTTGCTGTACGTGAGCGCAGCAACCCTGGCGCGATGCGTCGCGTCGCTGGCCACTCCGCAGAGCATGACTGCAGTCCACACCACGCAGCCAGCAGCTGTCGGCGCCAGGTCCTTGAACAGTGTGGCCCATGATCGTGGGTCAGGTACTCCTTGCCGACACCTACGTTATACGTATATTCTTAGACTCACAATGGCCCTCCAGCTGCAGCGCGTTTCTCCCCCGGGCCTGAGGGCCGCTGCCTCTCGTCGTGCTGCCCAGCCTGTGCTGTGCAAGGCGGCACAGGAGGACAGGAAGAATGTCGGAAAGGTCGCTGAGGCGTGCGTGGTGGCCTCAGCCCTGCTGATTGCGCAAGGCCTGCGTCCCGAGGATGCACTTGCTGCTCGGAGTGGTGGTCGTGTTTCAAGCAGCAGCGGTTTCTCGGCGAGGCGGGCGGCTCCGTCAAGGATGGGCCCGTGAGTACTCAATTGACCAGCCTGGTGGTCATGGCGAGCACGTTGCTGTGCGGCGCATGTGCCCTTGCACTCGCGCCGCTCTTCTAGTGCTGCCCGGCTCTTTCGTCATGCACATTTGCATCATGACCGGGTCTGGCGTTCCATACTCGCCTGTGCCTCATGTGTTGCCATCCCTTCAGGGCTGGACAGCAGGCTCCGCTGCTCTCCCCCCCCCAATGCAGCTCATGGCAAAATCCCCGCTTGCTGCACACTCTCCTCCCCTCCCAAACCCGCCAGAACCAGCGCCACGCGGCGCCCCAGCGTTGTCAACCACTACAACACCACTGTCGTTGCGCCTAGCCCGGTGTTCTCGCCCTTCGGCGGCTTTGGCGGCTTTGGCTTTGGCTTCCGCCCCATCGTCTACATGCCCTTCCCCGCCCTGGGCGGCCTGCTGCAGCTGCTGCTGCTCACCGCACTGGCGGGCCTGGTGTTCAGCTTCGTCAGGGTGCGCGGGGGCTGCCAGCTGCAGCAGCTGGTTTTTGTTGGGGGGAGGGGCCAGGCGTTGCAGTGGCAGCGGGCATGCCGGGCCAAGCAATCTCATGTGCCTAGAGTGGGCACATCGCTGGGCAGTCATTCCCGACCCTCACGCATACACGGAGAATTCAAGGCGCTGCCCAATCCAACGCAAAGACGGTCAGCGCCCGCCTTTGCTGTGAATTGCAAACTGCTCAACTCATCCAGCCCCTTGAATTGCGCTCTCCACACCCTCAAACCAACACTGCAGGGTGCCATGAGCGCTAGCAACAAGAGCAAGAAGAAGGACTCGGAGGACTGGGACCAGCTGTGAGAAGCTGGCGGGCAGCTGGCGCAACGTCCAACAGAGGGGGACGGTGGACGCACGGCCGCTGCGGCGGCGGGGCTGTGGAATTCCGCGGCGCGTCGCAGCGCTCCCTGGATCGCTGCACAAGCATATCCTTGGTCCCATTCCCTGCATGCGAGAGAACTCTGAGAGCTGCGACGCGCCGGTGCTGTGAACGCACCTGCGGCGCCCTCAGGTATTGTTTGCCCGCGACTGTTCCGTGAGTAACCGCGAGCCTCCCGTTTCCAGTGGGCCCAATGGCTCTCCGATTTCCGGCTTACTGTGAGCTGCTGACTGACGTTGCCAACCCAAGACCTCACGCACGCATGTGGGAGTCGGGGCGCATGTGCACGGTAGAAGCAGTGCGTCTTTCTGCAGGGGGTTTGTTACATTTCATGTCTGCAGCTGCTGGAAGCGCGCCATTGCTGCCAGCAGCCGCGGCGGCCAGTGGCGCTGCTCACGCATGTACGCCAGGTCTGAGTAGCGCCGGTCAAACTCCAGGGCGATCTCAAACTGTTACAGGATGGGAGGGGCCCGAGGCGGCGTGCTTGACGGATGCATGTGGGGTGGCTGGGGGGCATCAGGGGTCATCGGCAGTGCGAGGGAACAGACGTGGGTCTGAGCACTGCGCTTGCGACACAACTGGCAGGCCCTGCCCGCAACGCCCACCTGTTGCTCCGCCCTCAGCCGCTGCGACGGCCGCTCCGCCCACAGAACAGCAGCCTGCATGGCGAGACGGGGGCGCCTGTAAGCAGACCGCGGTCTGATCTGCGCCTTCGCATCAAGGTGCCGAGCCAGCAGCCCCCCACGATGACAGCAGCTCATGCTTCGCGACACCACTCGATGCACCACCGGTCAACCCATGAGTCTAAGGACTGCGGACTGCTCGCCTGCCGCTCGAGCATCCTCTGATCCCCCTGGCTTTGCCCACCAGTGCTGCGTGGACCTCTGGCGTGCCGCGCGCGGTGAGCTCAAGTTCATCCAGCAGTATCACTGCCTTCGACACCTCCCCCGCCTGTCGGCGTGCGCGGCGGTTGAAGTTTGGTCGCTCGGCTGGGACAGGAAGGACCAGCGACGCCAGCCAGCACGGGGGAAGCATTGCACGCAAGCTCTCATGTGGATATTGCAAAGGCCACCCTGCGGCCGATCCGAGCACGGGCGGCATGCCGGCACAGGCGTGCCCCAACCATGGCCGTGAAAATTCGAGTCCTTGCTGACAACAGCTCACTTGATAGAGCATGATCGCGCGGCCGAGGCGCCCATACGTCGCCAATGCTAGGTCTGGGTGGTCGTTGACTAACGAGCTGTACTCCCGCAGCGCGTCGCCCCACCGCGCCTCCTCGGCCGCCGCCCGCGCCGCCCTCAGCTGCCCGAGGGCCTCCTGCACTGCGGGGCGCACCCCCGGGTCCGCGCCGCGGCCGGAGGGCTCCGCGGGCGCGTCGCGGGGCGCGGGAGGGGGCCCGGTCCGGGCTGCACGAGCGGTCGGCGTGGGGGGAGGGCAGGGAGGGCGGCGGGATCAGCAGGATGGAGGCTGCACAACACAACAATTGCATCACGCCGCCCACTGCCGGCCCACGTCATTTTCACGCCCATTCGCGAGCTCTACCTGCAGGGACGTCCGAGGGATTGAAGCCGCCTGTCGTAATCACGCTTTTCTGCCGCAAGACCTCCTCCGTGGCGATGCGTGCAATAGCTATGGGCGGAGCTGCGCACGCTGCCGCTGCTGCCGCCGTCGCCAGGAGCGCGATGGCCGTTCGCCGCTGCGAGTGCATTTGAAACTCTGGCCGGTCTGCTTTCAATTGGACCTTCATTCTGGCAGTTTCACCGAAGGGATCCAACTAGTGGACCTGCAAGACGAAATCCGTGACAATGTGCGACCTACAAAAAGCGTCAGCGAAAGTCTTACCAAACACAGAGGTTCTATTCAATCATTACTGTCACATCGGTACTTAAGAGTGATGGCGCCAACTGATCTGCCAGACGTGGAGGACAGCCATGCTCTCGATATGGTGGGCGCTGCTCCTCGATGGATGTGCTACTGTACCTGCATGTGCACGTATCAACACGCGCTCTCTTGCCGCGCAGCTGCTGCTGGAAAATTACTCCTTGATCGCCGCGACGCACGAGCAGCAGAACGCCGGGCGGCACGCCGACGCACTCACGTGGGTGCGGCCAGTGACCCTCGCAGCATCAAACATGCATACGCATGTATGCCACCGCATGTAGCTGCCATGCATTCTGGTGGGCCCGCATGCAGCGGCGCAACTGGTACCGTATGTTGCATGCGGATGGGAGGGCACATCATCCTGCCCCCGTGTCGCGCCATGCTCAGTACCGGCGGCGTGTGCGGCACCGCAATCTGGCGCAGGTACCAGCGGCGCCTCAGCGCTAATTTGCAGGCGTTTGTGGACGCCTTGCGGGCGTCGCCAGCCGGGATCGAACTCGCGCCTGACGACAGCGACGGGGCCGACGCCGCGGCTGCCGCCCGGGACGCCGCCGTGCTGTTGGCAGCGACTGCTGGTGGCAGCGCGGCCGCGAGGCCCCCGACAGCTCAGCCGGACAGCAGTCAGCAGCGCGCCCGTGAGCAGCTGCTTCGGCAGCAACAGCAGCCGCCGCCAGCACCCCTCCAAATCGAGGAGCCGCAGCCCAAGCAGCAAGCGCCGGCGTGGGCCGCAGGCATCAACCAGTCGGTCGCCGGGCTGCTGCACGCGCTGGGGCTGTCCGAGTTCCAGCCGCTTTTCGAGGAGGCGCGCGTAGACATGGCGGCGCTGCAGCTGCTGGGGCGGGACGACCTACGGGAGCTCGGGCTGCCCCTGGGGGCGATCGTGAAGCTGCTGGCGGCGCCGAAGGAGGGGCGGCAGCAGCAGCAGCAGCAGCAGCAGGACTAGTAGCAGCAGGACCAGTGGCAGCGGGACAAGTAGTAGCAGGGCCAGCAGCAGCAGCGGTGGCGCCTGGACCACCAGCAGCAGGAGCAGCCGGCAGCAGCACTGCGGCGGCGGCGCGCCGCTTGACGAAGAGAACCTGCTCTATGAAGTGCCCGAGGTGGGTGGCTCCAATGCGTGGACGAGCCCCATCCGCGCGCCATCATGGCAGGTGTTGACCGCGACATCTTGGACCGTGTGAATGCGTCGCCGTCGATTCAGGCGGGCCTGCTCGCATGGTACTGCATAACAAGCTGCGTGTACTATGTTTTTTGCATCTCCGAGACTCCGGCATGATTGACGTGCGTGACCGTTCTTGCGAAACCACGCGGAGACCTCGATGCGCCCGCTCGTGATCGTGGCCGCGTGGCTGGGAACGCTCATCTTGCTCAATGTGGCAGCTGCTCAGTCGGAGAGCGCAGCAGCGGCGGAGCCGGTGGTCCGCGAGTCTGGCATGGGCAAGCTGCGGCGCCGCATGTTTGCAGGCAAGCTGCACACAGCACCAACGCCGCTTCCCTGGCCAAACCCCTAGCAAGCCCCCCCATGAGGCAGCGTCCGTTGCGACGCAGTGTTCACACCCTCACTCATTTCCACTGGCACGCGCCGCAACCCCGCAGGCGCCGCGATCTTGCTGCCCCTAGCCGACGACGACGGCCGCCTCGACGGCCTCCTCCGCGGCCAGACCGCCTTCTGGCGC
>NW_014012559.1:15849-17315 GCF_000611645.1 Monoraphidium neglectum
CCCGCCGCGCCGCGCTCGGCGGCGCCGTGCTCGCCGGCAGCGGCCCCGCCCGCGCGCCGCCGGCCGCGCCGCCAGCACCGCCGCCGTACCCGGGGCGCTGCCCGGCCGAGGCGCGGCCGCTGCTGGATGCGATTGATGCCGCGTTCAGGAGCAGCCCGATCTTTACGGCGCAGCGGGGCCAGGTCGACTGGGGCCTCGTGGAAGCTGGGGGGGCGTCTGCCTGCAACAACGCCGCCAGCGGCTGCGCGGTCAACAACCCGTCGGCGCCATATGGGCTGGTGGTGCTGCCGCTCGCCCCCGAGGAGGTGAGCAGCTCTGGGTCCTGGCTGCGCTAACGCTGCTGCCGGCCGCCTCCGCAGTGCAAAACAACCTCGTGCTCAGGGGATGAGAGAGCGTGGATCCAGTGCTCGTACTGCTTCTGGGCCTCTGCACATCAGCGCCCATTTTTTGCACCTCGCCCCCTCCGCGTGGGCTCAATTGTGTGGCTCATATGTACACACTGCCTCGCGCCCTCGCTCGTGCCCGTGGCCAGAACCTCGCCGGGAAGCTGCGGAGCAACTACACCCCTTCGTACGTGAAGGAGAACCTGCGGGACGCTGAGCTGTACGGGGGCGGCCGCTCGCCCGTGTGGCAGCTGCGGCGGGACGAAGTCGTCGTCGTGGCGGGCTGCACGCCCGTTGAGGGCGCCAGCAGGCGCGCGGCTGCTTTGTTCTTCATGCAGAGAGGCATAATCCTGGTTGGGGGGCGGTTGAATGCTGGCGTTTGCGGCAGAAGGGGGCGCAACAAAGGGGGGGCCGAGGGACCGACGGCGCACGGGCAGAAGTGAGTAAGTATGTAGTGCCACGCGTTACCCCGCTCTATGTTTCGTGGCCATGACATGCGCCGAGGGTGCGTCAAAATCTGCTTCAAACGCAAGTCTGGTCGAAAACCAAACAGCCCCACTTCCCCAAATCAAGCATCCCCAAGACCTTTCCAAGTCGCCCCCAAAACCACCCCGAACACCCCCCTCACGACCGCCCCCAAATTGTTCCTACACTGCGCGCCCATCGACGCAACCCCCAGGTATTTTGGGGCCACCGGCTACCTCTACAGCCTCTTCCAGCCCCAGGAGGCCGGCTGGCTCACGACGTTCGCATCCCTCGGCGACTCGCTCTCCGTCGGCCGCACCCCCGGCGCCCTGCGGCCGCGGCGGCTCGGGGCCGGGCCGGCCGCGGCGGGAGAGGACCACATGTTTTGGAACCGGCTGAACGCCTCGAGCCTGGGGGGTGGCGAAGGGGCGTCCACGGCACCGGGCGGCGCAGGCGCTGGGGGCTCGCGGGAGGAGCTCGGAGGGGGCCGCGGAGGCCCATTTGATGGGGTGTTTGCGGTGGTGATGGGCGCAGACCCGTCCACGGTCGCCGCCACGCGCGCGGCGCTCTCCGCCGCCGCCGCCGCGGCCGCGGCCGCCGCGGTCGGCGGCGCGCGGG
>NW_014012558.1:0-17102 GCF_000611645.1 Monoraphidium neglectum
GGCGCCGCCCGCGGCGGCGCCGGCCGCGGGGCCGGAGGGGTCGGGGGCGTCGGCGGCGTCTGCGAGCTCGAAGGGCACGCGGCGCTTGACGGTGAGGGGCTTGGCGGGCAGGGCGCCGGCGCTGGACACAGACGCCGATTCGGGCTTCATGGTTATCTCAATGTCCAAGTAATGGTCGCCCTGCGGTGATGTAGATTTCAGTCGTGTGTTGGGTTGGTTGACGGTTGAGGGGCGGCGCGGACTGAGGGGGTGTGCAGAAGCGGCGGCCATGGCCCTCCGACAGCTGCCGCTGGCGTGCTCGCTGCGCCCATGTCGTGTGGGCGCCACTCTTAACCCAGATCGCCGTGTTGCCGCACCTCGTCAGCGGGCCGCCACGCTTTGCGACTCAGCGTCGCGCTCCCCAGTCCCACAGCATAGCCTCCTTGAATCTGAGCTCCTTGCTACAGGCTCGCCACGCACCAGCCACCATGAACCACCCACGCACCCAACCACCCGCCCGCGCGCGCTCCAAACGCCCTCCCCCGGCCAACCGCCCCCCGCCGCACCTTGAGCGCCGTCGCGAGCTTGTCCAGCTTGATCGCCGCCGGCAGCGCCCCCTGGAACGGCCCCACCTCATTGGTCTTTCCGCCGTCCAGCGACCACGCCAGCGACCACACGCCCGGCTCGAGCAAGTTCCCGGGGTCGGTCGGGCTCGCGCACGCCGGCGGCGCCGCCTTCTGCGTGTCTTGCTTCCCGCCAGCAGGCGCCAGCAGCAGGCGCCCCTCCCTCTCGCCGGCCTCGCTGCCGCCGCCCGCCGCCGCCCACAGCTCGAGCCCGAGCGCGCCGCCGCCCGCCGCGCGGTCGTCGCCGCCGGCGGCCGCCTCCGCGGTGGCCAGGCGGCGCGCGCCCTTCTTGTCGGCCGTTGGCAGGCACTTGGCCACGCAGCTGCCGGCGGCGTCCAGAAAGGGGTGCACCGGGCTGACGAAGAGCGTCGGCGCGGGCGCTGCAGCGAGCGTCACCTTTGCCATCTCCCACGGCTTGGTGTTGGGTGTTTTCAAAGCCGCTTGGCCGGCGGCTGTCCATGAGTAAGGGACGTTGGTCACGCCCGGTGGCTGGAAGGTGAGGGTGAGGCGGCAGCCATCGCCCGCTGCCAGGAGGGGTCCTGGGATGTGAGTGTGGCGGTTGGGCGGGGGCGATGCGACGCTCTCGCAGTTGGCTGGGGTGGACACAGGTGGGCTGGGCTAGGCTGAGGCGCACCCTCTGCTTGTGAATGCGTGGAGGGTCTCTCTTAGCACCAACCCACTCCGATGCATCATGCCCCCAGGTGCCGCAGCCTCAGGGGAATGCCGTGCCCATCCGCTTTGCGCAACTGCAGTGTGCCGCGGAGCGGGTGACGACCCGCTGCGGTGCTCCTCCAAGGCAGACACACGGCGCAAATCACAATTCTCACTGTATCGAGGCCTCACCTGCCCACAAGGCTGCCAGCACCAGCAAGGCCGAAGCCCTGCCGGGGTGGAGCCTCATTCCGGCTTGTCCTCCAGCCTCCCCGCTTCAGTAGAGCCAATGCAATTTGAAGTGTTACTTATATACACCCTCACGCCTACGGGTCCTTTCACTACTGCGTGCGTCCCGCCAGCACGGCTAACAGCGAGATCGGGGCAACGGTGGGCATCTAGCCCCAGACGAGGAGACGGGTGTGAAAAAGGAGAATAAACTGCTACAAAAACAGGCCAGCAACGTGTTTTTGGCCCGGGCGACGCCCAGCACGACGCAGACTGCAGCAAAGGGGGCACCTGCAGCAGACCCGCCATCGCTTTCGAAACCTACGGTACTTGTACTGGTTGCTCCCCTCGCGTCCCCCTGACAGTCTCACAACCAACCGCCTGCTGATGACGCATTTGCAGCGTTACACCAAGGTTACCAAACGTTTGCGCGGGTGTCGCACCGCGTCCGAGCGAGCAGTTCCGATTGCAGTTAGTGACGGGACTGGCGCCGGCTGCCCGCGCACAACACACAGCGAGCGCGCCCGCTCCTGCGACGCGTGCATACAGTGCTGCTGTAAAGAAGTCAAGCGTCCAGCCGCCTGGGAGGGGGGGGTGGTGTCCCGGCTCACGCCGCCCACGGCCAGCCCCGCTCCTCCCAGAGCCCGCGCAGCTGCTTGTCCTCCTCCTGCCAGGGGATGCCCGCGCACTCGTACGGGAACGCGCCCATCAGCGGCTCAAACCCGCCGCGCCGCGCCATCTCGTGCTCCACGTCCCGCCGCCACTCCGCCGCCACCCGCCGCCGCGGCCGCGCCGCCGGCCGCCGGCCGCCGCCCTCCGCCCCGTCCCCGGCCGCGTCGTCGACCCGGTGCATCACCATGGCCGCCACGTCAGAGAGCATGGCCACCTTGTTCTCCTTGATGAGAGCATGCACCTCCGGGTCCCTGTGTACCGCCATGATGCTTGGGGCGCTGTTGAATTCCAGCAGCCACGGCGCCATCCGCTCGTCGATCAGGAAGTCAAGCCCCACCATCTGGAAGCCGTACCCCTCGAGCCGCGGCCGCAGCCACGCGTGCGCGGCCTGCAGCGACGGCAGCGCGGCAGCGACGCCGGCGGCCGCGCGGCGCCGCATCTCGCGCCAGAGGGCCGGCCACGCGGCGGGGCCGAAGGCCTCGTCGAAGTGGGCGGCCAGGCGCTCGAGGCCCCAGACCCAGGTGTCCTCGTTGCGGGCGTAGTTGGTGACGTGGCTGGCGGACGGCCGCACGCCCGCGGCCAGCGGGCGGTCTGGGCGTCGCAAATGAACGGCCGCATGTGCATGTGTGTGCGCGAGCGAGCGTGTGTGAGTGAGTGTGTGTGTGTGTGTGTGTCTGTGTTTGTTTGTGTGTCTGTGTGCGCGCGCGCACAAGCGCAACGAGGGGACAGGGCCAACAGCAAAGCAGCCGCACACCAGCACCAGAGAGGAGGGTTCCCCGAACTGCGTGCTGGGCCCGCTGAGCTCCAGCGTCCACCTACACGGCCCGCCGTGCTGTGGCGCCACCTGCTCCTCCCCCCTCTGGTGCCACATGCTCGCGCCCGCCCACCTGGCTCGTAGGGCTGCGAGCTGAACAGCACCAGCCCGCGCGTGTGCATGTAGGCCCGCAGCGGCCTGTGGCCCGTGACGAGCACCCACAGCCGCAGGTGGAACTTGCGGTCGTGCAGCAGCAGGGGGTTGGTCACGTACAGCTGGGCCACCTTGAGGTGCGTGTGCGGCCGCCCCGGGTGGGTCGGCGGGATCGCCGCGGCCTGCAGCGCGCTGGGCACGGGGGACGGCCGGGTGCGTGGCGCGCGGGGCTGAGGTGGCGGAGGGTTTGCACAAGGGGAGCGTATGGGGCGCGTCGCAGCAGGGCGCGGGCACGGGGACGCCACGCGTCGGGGCCGCGGCAAGCTGCGCAGGGCGCGACGGCAGACTCGCAGCCCGGTGCAGTGCCACACCTGCCGGTGGGCACCAGGCGCAGGCCCTTGCCGGCGTCTTGGCCGGTCTTGAGCATCCACAACCCTGCGGCGGTGCAGCACGCGGTGAGTTGGGGTGCCAGGCGGTTTTGGTGCAAAGCAGCGCCCTGATCGTGATGCCTCCGCAAGCGCACCCCAAGGTCCCACGAACTGAAACCTGCCGTGCGCCGGCCCCGACCTGGCCGCCAGGCCCAAGCTTGCCTGTGTCAAGCTCTGGGTGCTGCTGCAGCCACTGGCGCCACTGCGGCAGCTCCTCAGGCAGACAGAAGCTGACGGGAGCCACCTGGCCGGCGGCCTCAAGGCCCAGTGACTGCCGGTGTGCACGGAGGGGCGGAGCAACGAATATGTCAGGTGCTGGGATGGAGGAAGAGAGTTGAATACAGGGCCCTGCTAGCAGCACCGGCCTGGCAGAGGGACTGAGCGCTGCGGGCTGGAGCAGGCCGCGGCGTCAGGCAGGGCGCAGGCGAGCGGGGTGCCTCGTGTCCGCCGCGCAGCCCAAGGAAGAAGGCCTGCTGCCATGGCACCGCCCACCGTCTTCAGGGTTTGTATCATGCGCTTCTTCATGGTCAGGCTGTTGAGGCCCGCGATGGCGCTGACAACCTGAGGATGGAAGGGACGGTGCCATGTCTAAGGGTGGCTACCAAGGTCGACCCCACAGGCGGTGCCCAAAACCAAAGGGTGCAACCCTCGACTTGCATCACGATTGTTGCCCGCTGCTAGCGCTGTCGCCATGCGGAAATATTCCGCCAGGGCAGCGCTGCAGGGCTCGCCGGTGCCGCGGGCGACAGCGAGCGCCGCTCGGCGGGGGCCGCGCGGCCGGCGGGCCCACCTGGCCCGGCCGCATGGTGCGCGCCGCCTTGATGCCGTAAATTGACTTGGTCCAGAGGAATTGCCACTCAGGCACGTGCCTGTACCCCAGCTGCGCATCATCTTCCCTGACGCCCCCGGCCTGTGCTGTCGCCGCCTCCTCGGACACGCCGCCGCCACTGCCGCTGGCGGTTCCTCCCCGGCCGCCGCCGAGCCCCAGCCGCAACACAAGCGCGGCTGCCACGTCTGCCGCGCCGCGGGCGCTGTCGGCTGCCGAGGACGGCGCCGCGCTGGGCGTGGACTGCCGCTCGCCGCCGCCGCGCAGCGCTTTGGGTAGTTTGGCCGGGCCGCCAACGCGGCGGCCGCCAATGGCCTCCAAGACCTCCTCCATCAGCTCTACAGCCACCTTTCCTTGAGTCCAAAGGATCTCATCCACCCAGAAATCAAAGCCCTCAGGCTCCCCCAGCGCCGCTGCAGCCGTGATCGCGCCGGCAAGCGGCGCGCCTGCAGGCGACAGGAGAGGTGGGGCTGTCGTGGGCCTTCCCTGGTGGTGTGGCCCCTGGCTGCGCGAGCGCAGGCACGGAAGGCTGCTTCGCAGCCATGCATAGTCGAAACCTTGGCGCATCAGCATTCTATGTGAGGAACCCGCACCACCGTCATCGGAGCTATCATCGTCAGGCACGAGCCCGCCGCCGCCTCCCGCCGCTGCCTCGGGAGCTGCAGCCATGTGGCGCCTTTGGCTGCCCTGCTGCCCTGCCTGGTGATTGAGCCGCGCCTGACGATTACGGGCGCCCGACAGGTCAGTGAGTGCGCCGGTGCCGCTGTTGTTGCGCGCTCTTTGCTTGTAATTGTGGATCGAGATCATGCGGGGTTGAAGCGGGAACTCCTGATCTCGTTGCGAACACAACTAGCTCTCATACCAAGCGTTTTGCACTCGGCAGCCCCGCATGCAGCTGGAGCGGGCGTGTCACCGGGGTGGGTCACCGGCCGGACGACGTGGATTATTGTTGTTTTCAGCAGAGCGTGCCTCTAGTTCACCGCAAATACCAGGTGGGTGATGCTATAAATTCTTTGCTTAGCTATCGGAGATCAGATTGGGATCCGACTCCCATCATTGGTATTTAAGCGCATAATCGAGGATGGATGGAGCAGTAGTGGCGTTGTAGTCGATCGTGGGCTGTCTGAAAGCTGCACGCCTGGTGTTCTGCAGCGGCAGCAAAGGGATTGGTGTCGGCGGAGCGGCGCAGCGCATGCTTCATACAGTACTTCATGTTTTGGCCTAGATAGAGATGAGTGGTGTCGATCACCTGCCAGGTTGAAGCTCTAGTAAAGCTGTAGACGTGAGCAGCGGCAATCACTGTCAGCGTGTGCCAATGTGTGCGCCGGGCGCTTCATCACCCTGCCCAACGGACAGGGCGGCGTCCGCGCCGGGCTGCCAGCTTGCCGATGTGGAGGAGGAGGAGCAGCAGCAGCTGCTGCCGCAGGAGCAGCAACAGCAGCAACAGCAGCAGCAGCAGCAGCAGCAGCAGCAACAGGAGCAGCAGCAGCAGCAGCAAACCCCAGACGCAGCGCAGGGGCATGATGCGACTCCTGCCCTGCTCCCGCTGCTGGCAGGACGGCTGCTCGCAAGCGGCATGCCGGAGCTCCGTGACAGTGCCTTTGTTGATGACTGGGCAGCCGCCGGCGGCCGTGGTTGCCTGCCAACCCTGGACCGCTCGCTGGTGGCGCTAGCAAACGGCGACGCCTCAGGCCTAGCACTGCCTTCACAGGCCCTGCAAGACGTGAGTGGCAGGGAGCCGGGCAAATTCTGCTTCCATAGGCTGTGCTCTCAACGCATGGGCATCCACACAGCCCCCACACCTGTGCTGAGCTGCCCTTATGGCGCTGTGCCTGCACTTTGCCCTGCACCTGCAGGTCTGCTGGGAGCAGCTGCACAGCGGCCACTGGTCCAATGTCGATGTGGTGAGCCACGGGCAGCTGGCGGCCTAGGCCAGCATGCGCATGGCACTGCAGTGCTTTTACGGCTCCCGCTTGCATCCCTGAACCGCCTAGCGCCAGTGGGCCCCTCATTTGTGGTGCATGACACCCCAAGATCTTAAGCCCTGCGCATCATGAATGCACATAGAGAACATGTGCCCAACATCTGCACTGGTGCCAGTCTGTGCCTAACATCTGCACATGTGCTGACCCCCACCACCTGATTCCCTTGCAAATAATCACCAATCCTTTGGCGCAGGCCTGGAGGGATGCTTACACACTCTCGACCCTCCTCGTCACAGCGGCTGCCGGTGCGAGCCATGCGACACAGGGCAGCTCGGAGCAAGGCAGCCGCGCGCCCTCAAGCACGGGCCGCGGCGCCGGCGGCAGGACCGCGCCGGCCAGCCCGCTGATGTGGGCGCTGAGGCAGCTCGACTTGGCAGCGATGATGGGGGGCCCTCGGTTTCGCGGGGTCGTGGATGCGGCAGTGGCAGCGATGGAGGCAGCGCTAGCAGCGCTCCAGGCCCAGCAGGCGCAGCAGGCGCAGCACACGCGGCAGCGGCCGGAGCACGAGCAGCGGCTGCATGATGAGGCGTCCGAGGGTGAACAGCCGCGCGGCAGCAAGCGGCAGCGGAGAGGCGAGACAGGGCAGGGCCGCGGGCAGGGGGCACGCGACGACGGCGGTGGCGCCCACACACGGCTGGCGCAGCTGCCGCTGCTGAGGGATCTGCCGCGGCCGCACGTGGCTCTGCCGCCGGGCGCCATGGCTAATCCTGGGTTGGTGGTGCCCGTGATTGATGCGCCCTCTCTTGAAGCCTTCATGACAGGTTACATGCTGGCACCAGGTGCGGCAGGGCGCGTGAGTTCATTTGAATGGCTAACAGTTGCACCGTGCAAATGCGGGACAGCCGTAGAACGCGCCCAGCACCCTGCACGCTAGCCCATGTGCTCTGCAGCTGCTGTCCCTTTGCCTACTTGTTGTGGCTCACCCCACTACCTTGCCTGGTCGCAGGCGGCGGCTGCCCGGTTGTGATCCAAGGAGTGATGGACAACTGGCCCGCGCTGGCTCGCTGGCAGGATCTCTCTTACCTGGAGCGCGTGGCGGGGCACAGGACGGTGCCTGTCGAGGTGCGGTGAGGCACAACCCTGCGCACATGCCGGCAACGGCTGCGGTTGATTGCCACTTGACTGCTTGGTGGCACTTTTGTGACCCGCTGTATGCCCCTAGACCCCCGCCCTGCAAGCAACAGTTCAGTGCCAACGGCGGCAGCACCTGCTGCTTCTTGATTGCCCGCATTATCCAGGACCAGCTGGCATAAAACCAGTGTGCCAGGCGACAGGCTGCCTAACCTTACTCGCGCCTGACGTGCCCATTTGACGGCATGCTCATGCGCCATGCATGGGCCCCTGCTGCTGCAGATGGGGCAGCACTACCTGGAAGAGAGCTGGGGCACACAGCTGGTGACCCTGGGAGAGTTCATCCGGGCCCACGTCATCGATTCAGTGACCACCGACGCAGTGGCAACCCACGCCGACGGCCCCTGCTCGGGAGTCGTCGACTCCGGCCATGCAGCCCTGACTGGCGGTTGCGCTAGCGCCGCGGCGCGGGCGGCGCTGGCGCCAGGGGCGACGGAGGGGCGCGGTGCAAGAGCGCGGCGGCGCCGCGGCTACCTTGCGCAGCACGAGCTGTTTGACCAGATCCCCGCGCTGGCCACCGACATACGCACGCCGGACTACTGCGCGCTGGGCGAGGACGGGCTGCGCAGCGTCAACGCGTGGTTCGGGCCGGCCGGGACCGTGACGCCGCTGCACCAGGACCCCTACCACAACCTGCTCGCCCAGGTGCGGCGTCGGCGATGGCAGCGGCTGGGGCTGCACGGCGCCGGTGGAACGGCTGGGCGTCGTGTGCGTTGTGGACAACCCTCATGGTTGCAATGGAGAAGGCTTGCCCGCCAGGGTTGATATGTTGTTTCCAGCAGCCTCCCACGTGCACTGTTTGCATGCCCCGACCAGGCCTCATGGCACCCCCAGCCTCCCGGGCCCCGCGCACCGCGCGACCTGCCCGCCCCCCTCCCACCCGCATTCGTGAGCGCAGGTGGTGGGCCGCAAGTACGTCCGCCTGTTCAGCCCTGCCCACACGAACGTGCTCTACCCCCACCCCTCAGGCATGCACACCAACACCAGTCAGGTGGACGCGGACGCGCCCGATGCGGCGCGGTTCCCGTTGTACGCAAGTGCGCCCTTCCTTGAGTGCATGCTCGAAGCCGGGCAGATGCTGTACATGCCACCGCAGTGGTGGCACTTTGTCAAGGCCGTGACCGTGTCCTTCAGCTGCAGTTTCTGGTGGAGTTGAGCCTCAGGCTCGCGAGCGATGCAGCAGCGCCATGGGTGTGGGGGTTGGCAGGCGTCCCTACGCATGCGGCGAGCGAACCGCAGATCTGAAACCACGCGCTGCTTGTTGGACGCCCCCCAGTGTTTCAGGCACAGACACACAACTAGACAGTGAAAGAGCTGTGGCAAGTAGTCAAAGTAATAACAAGCTTCCTTTTGTCACTGCGCCATGGCCAGGTCAATGAGCCTCTGCGCAACAGTCGCTCGCCAGGTGTCGCATGGACATTGCCTTGCATGCTTGAGGGAGCCTTGCATGCCTTGCATGCTTCCTTCTTGAAAGGAAATCCAATCTGTGCTAGATCGTCACGTAAAACCGTAATCGTGCAATGTGTTTCGCCCCGACCACTTTCCTGGGCACCCGTCCTGAACTGGTAGGGCTTCTGGTGTCGCGCCGGGCGCGCTCTGCTGCTGCGGCCAACGATTCGAAGCACGTATCCATGCGTTGCACTGCTGCAGGCGCCGTTCCTGCCTTGAAGCACTCAGTGGTGAAGCCACATCACGAGGTGGCGTCCCATGCAGAGCCGGGTCTGGAAGGAGAAACGTGAGTCGCTTTGAAGCTGGGGTGAACCTTGAAGCTGAGGTGAAGCGAGGCTCACTATGCTTTATCCAGGGGCCATTTGTTGCAGAGCCACGCTTTTTACGTTGTTCGAGACACAACTACCGATCCTATCACCTACGCACATCAAGAGCGGTGAGAGTCTTGGGTGCACAACACTGCACGGGCTGCCTGGACCGGACAGCCGTGGCCTCAGGGCCCTGCTAGACTGCCTGCAGCAAGATATTGTTGTCTGATGACCGACACGCACCACGGCCCGTCGTGGGAGGCACGGCTCTGCAGAGAGGCTTGGCGCGCAGGCCCCTCGTGGGCCACCGCGGGCCTCTTGCGCGGCACTCCAGGCCCTCAGAGCCTTGTGTGCACCCCTTTTTTGGCCTGCAGGGGGTCGCGGGGGCCTCACAGCTCTCCTCGTGGCATGTGCCAACAACGTCGATCTCAACACGCACTCGCTGCCGCTGTTGCTCTGCCAGGCTCATAGCCTAGCTTCACGCGCGGCACAATGCCACAGCCACCATATGTTTGCATTGCCACGCTGAACTGACACCCCCAACGCTCCGTGCCTCGTTGCAACTGTGCGGTGTGCACAGCCTGTCGCCACCATGCAGATTTTCGTCAAGACCCTCACGGGCAAGACCATCACTCTTGAGGTGGAGTCCAGCGATACCATCGAGAATGTGAAGTCCAAGATCCAGGATAAGGAGGGTGAGTGACTTCACGAGTGGGCCGCAGAGCATCGCTTGGTGCATGCTGTGAGCAGGGCCAGCTGCGGCGCGCATGTGCACATGCCTGCCCTGGCGTAACGCATGCATCTAGCTCGAGAAAATTGAAGTGGCCGACTTGGGCAGCCCATCAGTGGCGTACAGTTGCAATTTTTGCTCAGCCTACCGCCACCTTGACGCCCGTCGCCAGGCATCCCTCCGGACCAGCAGCGCCTGATCTTCGCTGGCAAGCAGCTGGAGGACGGCCGCACCCTGGCCGATTACAACATCCAGAAGGAGTCCACCCTCCACCTGGTGCTGCGCCTGCGTGGTGGCATGCAGATCTTCGTCAAGACCCTCACTGGCAAGACCATCACCCTGGAGGTGGAGTCCAGTGACACCATTGAGAATGTCAAGTCCAAGATCCAGGACAAGGAGGGTGAGTGACTTGAGGAGTTGATCAGCAGGGCAGCATGGCTGGACGTATGTTGCTAGTGGTTCCAGTGGCATGGCGGCAGCTGTGTGCGCACCTGGCCAATTATGCCGAGCCACCAGTGCTTGTTGCTGGACGGCTGGCTCAGCTGTATAAAACAGAAACGTGTGCCACATGCAAACATGCGCCATGTACTCGGCTGGCGCGTCAGGGTGGCCATTGCTACTTCTTATAGCTTGTCTGTGCCACATGGCTGCAGGATGTTAGTTACCCCCCCCCCCCCCTCTCCCCTTTCTCCGCTTTCCAGGCATCCCTCCGGACCAGCAGCGCCTGATCTTCGCTGGCAAGCAGCTGGAGGACGGCCGCACCCTGGCCGACTACAACATCCAGAAGGAGTCCACCCTCCACCTGGTGCTGCGCCTGCGCGGTGGCATGCAAATCTTTGTCAAGACCCTCACTGGCAAGACCATCACCCTGGAGGTGGAGTCCAGTGACACCATTGAGAATGTCAAGTCCAAGATCCAGGACAAGGAGGGTGAGCGTGCATGTGCTCATGCCAGCAGTTGCTGAGCCGCGCTTTTGCATGTTGTCAGATGTTGTCCGATGGCCGGCTATTCATAGGTTGGAACAGGATTGGGTGCCACTTGCAAGCATGCACAATCCACCATGCTCAGCTGGCCTGTCGCAGTGGCCATCGCTATTGCTTGTGGCTTGTCTTTGCTACATAGCTGCAGCATGTTGCTCAGCGCCCCCCTCCCCCCCTCCCTTCCCCGCTTTCCAGGCATCCCCCCGGACCAGCAGCGCCTGATCTTCGCTGGCAAGCAGCTGGAGGATGGCCGCACCCTGGCCGACTACAACATCCAGAAGGAGTCCACGCTCCACCTGGTGCTGCGCCTGCGCGGTGGCATGCAGATCTTTGTCAAGACCCTCACTGGCAAGACCATCACCCTGGAGGTGGAGTCCAGTGACACCATTGAGAATGTCAAGTCCAAGATCCAGGACAAGGAGGGTGAGTTACTCAAAGAGTCGGCCAGCATTGCAGCATGGCTGGACGCCGTTCGCTAGTGGATAGGCGGCGCGGTGGGAGCCGCGTGCATGTGCTTTTGCCCGCATGGCAGGTCGCACTGAGCTTGCACATTTGCACAAGATGGTGGCCGCGCTTTTTCTTGTCGCTTGTCTTTGCTTCGCAGCTGCATCATGTCACTTAGTGGCCCCCTCCCCGTCACCGTTTTCCAGGCATCCCTCCGGACCAGCAGCGCCTGATCTTCGCTGGCAAGCAGCTGGAGGATGGCCGCACTCTGGCCGACTACAACATTCAGAAGGAGTCCACCCTCCACCTGGTGCTGCGCCTGCGCGGTGGCATGCAGATCTTTGTCAAGACCCTCACTGGCAAGACCATCACCCTGGAGGTGGAGTCCAGTGACACCATTGAGAATGTCAAGTCCAAGATCCAGGACAAGGAGGGTGAGTTACTCAAAGAGTCGGCCAGCATTGCCGCATGGCTGGACGCAATGTTGCTACTGGTGTAGTTCCAGGGGCACTGCGGCAGCAAGTGCTCATGAATGCCTGGCAGGTTGTGCTGAGCCTGCACTACTGCATAATGGTGGATGGCTGGCGATTTAGCTTTCGGAACAGGGTCATGTGCCACATGCACGTGTGCGCAATATACTGTACTCAGCTGACCCGTCCCATTACTAATACTCTTGCGGCTTGTCTTTGCACGGCTGCAGCATGTCACTTAGCGCCCCCCCCCCTGCTTTCCCCGCTTTCCAGGCATCCCTCCGGACCAGCAGCGCCTGATCTTCGCTGGCAAGCAGCTGGAGGACGGCCGCACCCTGGCCGACTACAATATCCAGAAGGAGTCCACCCTCCACCTGGTGCTGCGCCTGCGCGGCGGCTGCTAAGGGATGCGAGGGTGCAGCCGGCGCACTGTGAAGTGCCTGGCATCGCTCATGCATGGGTTAATCCCAAGTCCGCCTCTTGTACTTTGCATCACCTCTCGGTGACTGCCTGTAACTTGTGTACCAAAGTTATGTGCTGCCAATTGCGCCTTGCGGGGTTTGCACCACCCAGGGAGTAGCTGACCCAGGGAGTAGCTGATTGGATTAATGGAGACTCTTAAACCAGTGACAGTCACGGTGATGATCTCATAACTTACTGGGATGGTAAAGTGCAAGTCTGTATGGAGCTGAGCGAGTGCACCACAAGTACCTCGTAGTCGGCCGTCACCGTCGTACTGGGGGTGTGTGGCGGCAAGTGTGTGGCAAGCAGCAGGGTGCCCAAAGCGAGAGGGGTATCCCTGCCCCTACTCAAGGATTCAGTGGATTGAGTGCCATTCGGAGGTCCCTGGCCCTTGCAGTCTGATCCATGTCACGTCACCCAGGCTGTGTCACCACAGTTACTTTGCATCCCTAGCAGCTGGTTGGCAAGCTCCGGTGAGCTCGTGTTCTTTGCCCAGCCCTCAAGTCAAACACAAACTTCTTCTTCCAACTGAGCTTTCGATTCTGCGAGCCAAACCACGCGGAGGATCTATTGCTTACCGGTAGTCTTCGCTGAGAGGCTACGCCAGGCTCGCAATGATCAGCAGGACAAACCACACGGCTGGTAGGATTAGTGCAACGCGCAGACGACCACGCTGCCTGGAGGCGCCCGTGTCACACGCGACCGCTGCATGGAGGCGTCGCTGCTGCGTGTGCGCACAACAGGTGAGCAACACGCAAGGCTGGAGTTCTTGGGTGGCTAAAGGTTTGCATGAAAAATGTACATACAGATGCGAAGTCATCATGCCTGAGATGCACGCCTTTGTGTGCGCTTGCGCAGCCTCTGCCATCTACAAAATCATGTGATCACAATACCAGCGCTGCCTTGTTGTTTACAGGCCTCCAGGCCGCAAATTCCTTCGACCACCCAGGATGTGATCAAGGCGCAGATCGTGCAGCTCGTCACAAGGTTGGCCTGGGTCCCCACCAACCCAACGCAGCACCAGCTGCCATCGCCGTGCGGCACCAACAATGCTCGATGCGCCGGCCGCACCCCCTGCACCCCCTCAGGCTCAATGGCAGTGCAGAGACGGACGATCCAGCCCTGCAGAAGCAGCTGCTGCAGCTGATCGACCAGCTGGCAGCGCTCACCCCCACGCCGCGGCCTGCAGAGTCGCCGCTCATCAACACCACGTGCGCGCCCGCCGATGCGACGATGCAGCGGCCGCCGCCGCCCGCCCTGGCTGCCCCGCGGTCCTTGCCGATGTGCCTGCATTTAAGTCATGAGATAGCGGTTGCAGATGCATGTGGCGCACGGCACCCACCCCATGCCAGGGGCTCCCAGCCTGCCCTCCACAGTTCTTGCGGCCCCACTCGTGCTGCTCTTGATCCACTTGGCAGTTGGGCACTGCTTTACACTCTGCCGGGCAAGCCCAAGGGTGATGTGGAGCGCTCCGCACTCCAGCAAGCCATGGCCGCAAGCTATGATGTCTCCTACAAGTGAGGCCGCTTTTGGGAGGGGGGCCGGTGGGTTGGGGCCAGCCACCGCCTCGCGTGGCAGCGCCTCGGCTGTCTGTTGCGAGGGGCAGCCCCGCCCCTCCCGCGCCCGACCGCGGCTGGGGATACTCTGCCTGTGTTTGAGTGCCCTGACAAGCTCGCCTCGGGCTGATGACTATGTGCGGCACAGGGGCAGGGGGAGGTTTGCAAGCAGCCACGGCCCACCGGCGCTGCACGCTCCTGCTGGGTGTGCGTTCGGGCACCCACGGGGCCGGCGTGGGCGTGCCGCTGGCCCGGCGGGCGCGGCTCCCCAATGGCGGCAGGGGAGCCTTCATTGCCGCCAGCTGGCCCCAAACCCTCATGCCCTAAGCCCCTCTGCCCCCTCTCTCTCCCCCACCCCTGCCTCCCCAGGTACGCCCCAATCCTGGCCGGCAGCGCGGTTGGGCGCAAGGCCGACAGCCGGAAGGCTGTTAAGGCGCGGGGCCAGTTCCAGATATTTGACACGCGGCAGGGCTGGTGGGCTCGCCAGGGATGCAGCATGCACTTTGGGCCGCTTGGGCGCGAGACACGTCGGAACACTTGCCTGTGTGCGTGACCGGCTCTTCAAGCCTTGCACAAGCGCGCACAAGCACGTGAAGGCTCTCTGATCAGCTCGGATGCTAATTCGTCCGCTTGTCTCGGGGCGCCACGCCCGCATATTTGCAGGGTCTCCAACCAGGCCAAGTTTCAAGTGCTGGGGCAGGAGGTGGGCAGCTGCCCTGCGAGCAGTCTCCTTGCTGCAGCCCCGGTCCAACGTTGTTGGATCCCATGTATCACACGCGCTCAGTCAGGGGTAACGCACGAGGCCGCTACTTTCGCTGCTTTCGCGCCTTTGAGGCTGCCAAAAACTTTTCATCATGTGTATGTGGGGCGCGGCGCATGCAGGGCACTATACAGGTGGATGGGCCGGCTCGGATCGAGGGCAGCGCAGACGGCACCCGGCTGGTGGCAACCTTCACAGCAGCGGAGCTGCGCTGGGGCAAGCTTGTGCGGTGGGTGGCTCCCCAGGCGGCCGCCACAGTGGCCCCAAGAATGCGGCAGTGGGGCAGGCGCATGCGTGAGTGATTTCAAGGCAACCTCCTTGATGTGGGTCGCCGCTACAGTTGTTGGGTGGCCGCTCATCTCATACCCCTTCCGCACCTTTTTGTTCCCCTGTCTCTAGGATCCCGTTCCCCATCGGCGCGTTTGCGCCGACAGGCTACATTGACACGCTGTACCTGGATCACGACCTGCGGGTGGGCGCCTCATTGCCTTGAGCATGCATGCCAAGGGAAGCTGCACGCGGGATAAGGGCGGTCGGCATGGTGCACACGCGCCCTGCTCTCGCACCGTTGGCCGCCGTGTGTTGTCGCACGCTTTGCGCGACTCCTCACGCTGCCCTGATAGCCTGACGCCCATAGCGCTTTCCTCCGCCCCTAGCCCCACCGGACCACGGCGCGCCACCTCACGGCGTCGCGCCCGCCGCGCGGCCTGCAGATCAGCAAGGGCGACAAGGGGTCCTTCTTCATTGCGCGGCGGGCGGAGGGCACCGACATCGCCCCGTTCCTCCCTCGGTCACCATCGCCATCGGCGCAGGGTCGGTAGGCCCCTGGCGCCGGTGTTGTCGTGACGAGTCAATTGGTGCAGCTGTGTGCTGCGAGAGGTTGGCGCCGCATCCCATTGGCGCACATGGCAAGGGCAAGTGCGAAGTAATCACGAGAGACGGCCAGTGCGATCACGCATGGAGGGCAGTGGCATGAAAACTGTGCGCTCAAAGGAGGGGGGGGGCAGCACGACAGGGAACCGCGTACTTTTGCACAGGGTGGGGGAAGGGGGCGGGGGGTCCTGGTATCGGAAGGGTGGGTGAAGCAAGCCAACGTGGCGCACACAGTCTTGGCTGTCACGATTGCTTATCAGACTGCAAATTTGTCTGGTGCTGCTGGCCAGTCGCACTCGCAAGACACATCTTTTGACTTGGATGCAGAAGGAGCTCGTCTCACGTGTAAGACAATCACACCAGAGGCAGGCAGGTCTCATATGTAAACCAAAGATAAGTTCTCTGCTGCTTGACCCCACTCCCACGAGCACCATGCAGTGTGCTGTATCGGCTGTGGTGGTTGCTTGGCTCTGGGGGAGTGGAGGGTGGTCAGCCCACTGCCACACACAGGCGTCACTAAGCAGGGGTACTTGGCTTCAGGCGAGGCTCATTGACACTGCAGCAGTTGATAGATTGCAACATGAAGGCTGCTGCAGCGCCGCAGTCTTGAGTGATGTTCAATTTTGCCAACCCCTCCGACACTTGCGCATGCGGACATGCTTGCACACATGGCCACATGCGCGTAGATGCGTGTGTACGCGAGCGTTCGGGCACACACACGCACGCACGCGCACGCACGCACGCACGCACGCACGCATTCACACACACACATACGCATACACACACAAACGCACGCACGCACGCATGCATTCACACGATCACACGCACGTGCCTGACTGCGCGCCCAACCGCAAATTGTCTACATACCCAAGAGTTGGCCCACTGTCCCAGATAAACATTCGTCAGAGATGTTTCTTTTCGTGTTATGATAGTGTGTGTGCGCAAGCCGCTACCGGATCAAATGAACGACCGCTTGGTGGTGTGAGCCTCATGTGAGCATCCACACTGTCGGCAGTCACGCTGCAGATGCTGATCGCTGAGACGTTCAGCCTGACAGAGCATCTGTCTCACAACATTTGATTTATGAAAGCAGTCAGCTCGCAATTCCGACCCGATTTGTGCGTTGAAGACCAGATCGCTGGATTGCTCTGATCGGCCCAGGGCCTGTGTTACCGGCGAACAGAGTAGCCTCTCATGGGGCCAGTGGCGGGCAGGGGCACGCCATGGACCGCCTGCACTGCTGCGCATGAGTCGATGCGCGGTAGCGGTTAAGAAAACGGTGCTGCTGCAGATGACAGTCACAGGCTGGTACTACCAGTGTCGCGGAGCCTTGATGTGCTGAGGAATGCCCTGAATTCCCAAGCTTGGCAGTCACGGTGTCAACGCGTCTGGTGCAGTCGCGGCTGATGGGCTGACACCACCAGCAGCAATGTGTCCCCCCTTGCCCATCATGAATTGCTCCAGCCGATTCAGACAACCGCGCATACCCACACGATCAGCAGGAGATCAAGACCTTCGCTTCTTTGCAACCACCACCATCCATCACTTGACCGCATCGCCAGCCACGGTGCGAAGAGCGCGACGGACCCAAGCTCTCGCTCACCAGGTGGGCTTTGCTGTATCCAAGCCATCGTCCTGCT
>NW_014012557.1:0-17090 GCF_000611645.1 Monoraphidium neglectum
CCCTTGACGTTGTTGCCGCCGCCGAGGACGTACCACAGGTCCCCCACCAGGACGCTCGCGTGGCCGGCGCGCGGCGCGGGGATGTCCCCAGAAACCGAGGGCCGCGTCCAGTGGAGTGTGTCCAGGTCGAGCAGCCAGCAGTCGTTCAGGCAGCTGGCGATGGAGCCGCCTGCGGGCGGTTTTTCGGGGTACGATTTTCGGGGGCGGATCTCGGGCGGTTCCCAGGCGCCTGTTCCGATGCACGCTGTGCGCTAGGGGAGAGGTTGTGTGAAGCACCTGGGTAAAGGAGGCGCCGCCTGCCGCGTGCCGTTGGTCGCACAGCGGGCCCGCCCGGCGGCGCGGCGCGCGCGCGGAGGCGCACCGCCGAAGACGATGAGCTTGTCGCGGCACACGACGGCCGCGTGGCCGCAGCGCGGTGGCGGCTTGGCGTGCTGCTTGCCCGGCGGCTCCAGCTTGGTCCACGCCAGGGTGGCCAGGTCGAGGACAAACAGGTCAGCCAGCGGGCAGCGGCTGCAGTCCTCGCCTCCAAAGACATACAGCTTCTCGCCCAGCAGCGTGGCCTGCGGCGCGGCGCGGCAGCTGAGGGGTCGGCGGCTGCTTGGCGGGCCTCGGCGCAGCGGCCACACCCATGAAACAAACAGCCGCTTCGCGTCCACCAGCCGCGATGTTTCAGGGAGAGCAAGCAGGGATGCAGAAAGTGCTTGTGAAGGGTGTGGGCGTGGGGGTGGGGTGAGGAGTAGAAGACGCACCGAATGGCCGCCGCGTGCGCATGGCGCCTGGCCGGTCGTGGCGAGGGCGCTCCACTCCATTGTGGAGGGGTCCAGCACGCGCGCGGCGATCTTGGCCTTGGGATTCTTGTCCTGGTGGGTGCGCGCGCGCGTGCGTGTGTGTGTGTGTGTGTGTGTGTGTGTGTGTGCGCGCGCGCGCGTGTGTTGTTGGTTTACAGGAAATAACACAAGCTTAGAGGGGGGCTTGGCGGCGCTGGCACGCTTCGCTGGTAGCAGGTTGTGCTGGGAAAAAGGCGGCGGGGTCTGCAGCGCATCCGCGGTGACAGGAAGAGGCGCCGGCAACGACGCCCAAGCACGCCGCAGCCTTTTGTTCCCAAATAGTGTCTCTCATCGCCCAGAAGACTTTTTGTTTCGTGATATCAGAACAGATCGGCAAAGGCCCTGCTGTCCCCGCACCTTGGTGTGTCCGCCCAGGACCAGCAGCCGCTCCCCCCAGACCGTCACCGAGTGACCCGCGCTCGGCGGCAGCGCCGCGGCCGCCAGCAGCGCCGCGCCCTCGCCGCCGCCGCCACTGCCATCCTCCCCCTGTCCTGCCGCCGCCGCAGCCGCCGCGGTGGCCCGCGCCTGGGACCATTGGAGGGTGCCCAGATCATAGATCCAAAAGTCCTCCAGGTAGCGCCCCGCTGCGACGCGAGCGCCATGAAGCGCGCGTCAGCCCGCAACGGCCGGAGCCCCGGAGCGCCAAAAGAAGCACGCGGCGCGCCGCGTTCGGGTCCCCTCTGCTGCCGGCCAGCGTCCGGGAAGGCCGCGGCGGCTTACGGCTTCAATACGCTCGTCGCAGCCGCGCACACTGCAGCCCCCTTTCCGCATTCCCGGAGTTTCCCTTGTCCCACCCCCCGGGCCCTTTGAATTACCATAGTGCCCGCCGAGCATGAAGACCTGAGTCCCCAGCAGCGCCGCCCCCTGCTCATACCGAGGCAGCGGCTTGCGGCCGTCGTCCTGGCGGGGCGGGGCGGCGCATTGGATCCGGGAGCGGGGTGGAAAAACAGCAGGAACGCGCTTGTCGACTGTCAGAGGGCAGACAGCCCGATTATGGTGTGATCAGTTCTTGAGGCATGGCAGCCCACCCGCTGCTGGCGCGGCAATCGCGCGACGTCTGCTGCGAATCATGGCCGCGGACCATCCCAGGTCACGGCAGCGCACCTGGATCACGACCCATGCGCCCTCCTGCAGTACGTTGCTGATGCTGGCGGCGCCGCCCGCGGACGGCGCCCCGCCGTTCGCCGCTGCGGCGCCCGGCGCGCCCGCTGCGAGGGCGCCCGCGCTGGCCGCCTCGGCCGCGGCCGCCTCCCAGCCGTCTGGCAGGCGGTCCCACCACTCAGGCTGCGAGGACGAGGCGCGGAGGATGGGCGGCGCGCAATTTGAGCCGGGAAGGCTTCTACAGCGCCTGCTGGGCTGCCTCCCGCTGCTCACGGCTGCTGCCACCACTGCCACGCCTCTGCCTACCCCCCGAACGCTCTCACTCATCACTGATTTGCCACCGCCACCCCGCGGGCACATTCTGACCGCGCCCACATACACTGACGCACTCCAAACAAGACGCTTCCACGCAAGGGGCGCACACAGACGAGCGTACACACACACACACACACACACACACACACACACACACACACCTGCTCCTCATCCAGTGTCTTGACATACAGCCGCATCGCCTCAAGCCGCGCCATCTTGCCCTGTCCACCACAGCACAGGCGTGGCGAAACGTGCAGAAGCGCTCAGAAAGTTGAGCGCAAACGATGGTGCAAGGCCCGCCTGCTTGGAGGGCCCTACCGACAGCTTGGCGCGTGCTGCTTTGACAACTCTGCAGCGTTGCCTTCGGCCACGCCTCGCGTAGGGGTGCAGCTGCTTTGAGTTCGCAAGACCTGCGCCACACCATCTCAGCCCCACCGCAGCCGTGCCGTTGTCCCGGATTTCGTGTTATGCTCAAGCAGGAGCACGCTGCATGCACTCTCACACCACGTCACGAGTGAGCGCGCATGCACACCCTCACAAGCGCACTCACCCACTCAACACGCACGCGTGCACGCACTCACGCACGTGCGCATCCATCAGCCCACCCACCAACCAACCCCCACGCACACACACGCGCACACATTGCGCACCAGCTGGCTCCAGCTCTGCCATTTCGCGCTGTCCACGACGTTCCACCCCCACGGCTGCGGCGATGTGTTGGGGCCCAGGACGGCCTGCTGGCTCAGCGCATACAGCAGCAGCTTCGGCTCGTCCTTGATGGCGTCGCCTGCAGTCACGCATGGCACGGACGAGCAGCAGCTGAGGGGGCGCAACTACTAGCTGCTTTGGATAAGCCTGGCACTGGGAGCCGGCCACCGCGTCACCAATGGACTGCGGCGCTGGTGGCTATGTAAAGGACGCGCTGCCGCACTGCTGGACCACACCCGGCAGAACACACCTGGAAGTTTTGACACAAAGTACTTCGCTACGTGGAAGCGGTCCGGGTAGGGTATGGGGCAGGTGCCTGCATCGGGCATGGCACCAGCGGCGCTTGGCAACAGAGCGGTGGGTAATGACTGCAGCGCGCAATTGTGCACGCCTCCAGACAGCGGCGGCAACGCATCCGAGACCGCCATGATCACCCATGCTGGTGCTCCGAGCTGCACCACCGCCAGCCTGCGTTTCAATGAGCACGGACGAGGAGGAGTTGCTGTTTGTTGATGTGCCGATGGGAGCAGGAGCTTGCTCCCCTAGCAGCAACACGTGCCACTAGATATGAATCCTCACCCCGCTCATGTTCCTGTGATCGAGCTTGATCCAAGGCTCAGGCCGCGGTCAGGATGGATCAGACAAAGAGTGGACTGCTTGGAAAGCGTTCTATAGGAAACAGTAAAACAATCCCGAACGCTAGAAGGCAGTGGTAAAAAGCCTAGCTGCGCTTGTCAGCGGCGGGTGTCGAGAGCAGCTTCGGGCGGGCAGCTGGACACCTTGCACAAAGCTGCTGAGTTACAAAGGTTGACATCTTAAATATTTCAACTCAGGTCGCTCCCTGACCTCTAGCCTCATAGCACGCCTAGGCCCTTTTGAGATCTCCGTTGAAAGCCCGTAACCCAGCGCAGCCTCAACAACGAGATGGCCCCCTTGCAGATGCACTCGAGGGCGAACCTGGCTCGTAGTGGCACGTCTAGCCGGGCCCTAGTGACCGTAGCCTGCTCTGCACCCAGGCGCGGAGAGGGTGATGCCGTCGGGCGCTCATCACACTTGGCGCCAACCCACAAGGCGGGGGAGGCGCTGATCCACAGCCTGTCCGGTGTGTGCAGGGCGCCTGACGGCTTCAAGCACATGGGCCCACGGTGCCTGCAAGCAGCACGTCCGTTGCTTCTTCCGACACGCTCGTTTCAGAGGCTCGCACGCTGACGGTGATGACATCTCTGCGCCCGCCCGCCCTCGCGGCCCCCGCGCCCGCTCCGGCGCCGCGAGCGCAAACCGATGGTTGCGCCCTCGCCTTGGTCCCCGTCGCAGGCGTCCACCGGGCGAGCGGGCGCGCCGCGACGTCTGTGAATATGGTCCTTGGGGTTGACAACAGCGAGGAGGCTTGGTGGGTGCAAGGGCCATGGGCCCCTCAGGGGCTTCGGCACCCAGATGGCCGCCGCGGTGCCGCCTGTGCTGCAGCGACTGTGCTCGCTGCGGCGACGGTGCCGGCGGCGCCGCCTGTGGGACGCCTGCAGGCCGTTGCTGTCACCACTGAGCATCACACGCCGTTGCGCAGGGCGTGCCTGCTGGCAACCCCTGCGCGGTGCGATCTCTGGTATGCACTGCTTCCCTCTGTTGACTCCCTCCTCGTCACCTCCACTGCCAGGCGCTGCATCGACAAGCGGGTCAACGTGTACCCTCACTTGCGAGAGTTCACCGCCATCGGGTCGGGCGGCAGCAGCTTCCGCCAGTCAATGGTCAACGCCGTGCAGGCGGTGGTCGGCCACGTCGAGCGCGTCACGCAGCGCCAGTCCACAAGTGCGTCCCCCTCTCCCCCTTCGCGAGGCCCCATGTTCGGCGCCCCACGGGCTCGCCTTGTTGCCAGCTGTGCGCTGTGGTTGCCCATCGGGCAAACGAGGGGTCGAACCTGCTCGCAACGTCTCACGAGTGCGCCCAACGCTCCTCGCGCTTACCTTAAACCATTGCGCAGGCGGCCGCTATGTGAGCGTGACCGTCGGCCCCGTGCTCGTGTCGAGCGCTGACGATATTCTGGAGGTGTACACGCGCATGAAGAGCGACGATCGGCTGAGATACTTCCTGTGAAGATACCAAATAGTATCTGCGAGGCCCCTCCGGTACGGACCTTCCTGTACGGACACTGTGGGTTAGCAGAGCAGCCCCTGTTGGCGGGGCCTGTGCATGCTGCGGTTGCCGCCGCGACGGCGCGCGCCGCGACAAGACCTGCACCGGTGAGGTGCTGTAGCTGTCAATCGCTGCGGTTTGCAGCCTTGACCGCGGCAGGACGGCCGGCCATCCAGAAACAGACGCGGCCGCAGCAGCCGCAGGTGCCGCAACGGCGCCCGCGCGCGGGTGTCCGGCGTCCGGCACCCCTGGCGGAAGCGCCGGTGAGAAGCTGAGGCGACAAGCACCTCTGAGGAGGCACGGCCACTTGGCCAGTGCTCCGTTTGGGCGCGAGGGGGGCAGCGGCCAACCACGCACCTGCATCAGGGCCGCCGCCTGGCCAGGCGGCTGCTGCTATTGCCGGTCTGCACGCAGCGCCCCTTGATGCAGGCTTTGCCGAGGGGCGCAGCGTTGCCCTGCGGTCATGGGAAGAGCGAGGGAGCCGGAAGGACGCTCTGCTGGCAGGTCCCTCGTCCGTAGAGCTGCATGTGCATGATCCCCCCATTCCTGATTTTGCGGCTGTGCGTGGCGGTGCCCGCATGTGGCCCACGTTTTGCGAGCCGCAGGCTTGAGAGCGGTCCAACCCCTCGTTTTGGCGCGTTGGCGGGTGGCGTCGCGTCTGCCGATCCATGCAGTCAGCGGTGTTTTACTGCTGTGCTAGTGCCTGCGCCTGCGACATACGCATTGACGAAGTGTGTAAAAGTCCCCCTTTTGGGACTCCCTGGGCCCGCCCCCCCTTGGGGTTCAAGGGCACCCAGCCGTCCCTTTTTGTACTTTATCTGTGCAACATCCCACAACCCCACTGGGTGGTGGCTGTAGCGCTATGGTTATTGCACCTGATCTCAACCCTGTTGTACACCACTTTTTAACACGTGGGCTGCGCGAAATGCCCGAGGTGCCGCCGCCACCACACAAAAAATTGGGCAGGGCTGGTCAAACCACAGCCCGGCTGGTGCACCTGGGCCTCGGCGGCCGCAGCGCTGGATTCCTTGATTTCAGCTGTGTGCCCCGCGTTTTGCCGTACATGCGTGCGCGCCCACGCTGTTGGCGGCGAAAGCTGACTGGAAGCGCGCGCGCATTCACGGGTGCATCTCTGAGCGCCTGCATCGATGCAGTGCCAGACTGCATGCCAGAGCGTCATCAGGCGGTGCGCCTGCGAAAGCCATCTGTAATCAAAACGTCGTCACGGCGGCAAGGGCGCCGCGTCCACACCACAGGACCCCCAAGGGCATAACCCCCAAGGCCCAGCGGCAGCGCAACAGTGTATAATCCCGCAGCAGTGTATGACCCCTGGGTGTCCGCCGAGCGGCGGGCAGCCGGGCACACGCCACCCATTGCCGTCTTGGTAGGCACCGTGGCGACGCGCTTGGATGGGCGCGAGTCCATGACGTGTATATAATGTCCAACGCCTGTGAGATTACTGCAGCGCAAGGAGTCTACTCAGAAGTCAATCCTCGGCGCGCGGCCCCAGGGGGAGCATGTCGACGTCCGACTGGATGAAGAGCCCCTGGACATTGGCCAGGTGGCGCTGCACCGCCGCCTCAATCAGGGAGGGGTCATCGTCCTCTAGCAGAGGGAGGGGCAAGGACCAATGAACGGTAGCTGTCAGGTGCTGGCAAAAATAATCGACTTGTATGATGCTGGACAGGCGGGCCACATCCAGAGCAGGCGTCAGGCATGCACATGCACACCTGCGAAGCAGCCTGGGCGCTTGCAAACTTCAACAGTTTTGGGAGCACACTGTTCGAAGGCAATGGCAACATGCCCCACCAAGAAAGTGGCCCAGGGTCCGAAATCCCAGTAGGTGGCGCTCCAGAGGCGGCCCACAAGCGGCTTGCTCACCTGTGCAGATCATTTTCACGCCCTTTGTCAGCAGCGCCGTTAGCGCCGCCGAGCCCGAAGCCGTGTCTGTGAGAGCCTCAAACAGCTGGGTTGCCGTCAGGTCGCTTGACCTTGGGGGGGGGGGGGTGCGGTTTGGTGGTCAATCAGTTGTACATATGTTCGCAACAAAACGGAAGGCGCTCTCCCTGTACGGAATTTGCCAGGGAGGCAGGGCACCGCAGCATGAGGGTGCCTGGTCAAGCTGCCTGCATCAGAGATCGCGCGCAGCGCCGCATCGGTCATGGCTGCAAGGCGTGTGGCGCGCCTGCAGCGGCTGCGGCTGTCGGCAGGGGGTCCCGTTTTAGACACCCCAGATAAGTTGCGGCCATGATGCTTTTGTCCGCCGGCCACAACCGCCGGGAGCACACAGGGTGCAGCTCACTTGGCAGCGTGCTGCCAGGCGCTGGGGGTGGAGGGCAAGGTGAAGCAAAAGAGGCAGGCGGCAGCGTGAGCTGGGCAGGCTAGGCTTCTGCGGCAGCAGCCAGCTCTGCGTGGGCCCAGGGGCTAGTAGTTTTGCTTGGCCCCTGTGTGTCCGCGTGTCGCCTGCACCAAACAGCAGCGGCCTTCCCGCTACCTCATCAGGTGCGCGGCGGGTGCCGAGCGAGCCGCACTCACCAGTAGACTTTTCTGAAGCCAGGGCTGTTTGGGTCGCCGCTCAGGCCCCAGAGCCCCTCCTCAGATTCTGCCGGCAGGACGTCGTCATAGAGGTTCCCGAGGAACTTTGCCTGGAGTGTGGGCGCACGTGCACATGCGTGTGTGTGTGTGTCCCCGTGTTTTCAGTGTAGGTTTGTGTGTGCATGTGTATGTAAGAATGTGTGTGTGTGTGTGTGTGTGTGTGTTTGCATGTGCACGCGCAAGGTTGCTAGTTACCCAGGTGCACTCAAGTTGACATACTGCTTCGCGCCGCCGTCCACATCGCGGACGCCCCAGCCCCATGCGGCCGCAGGCGCCGCGGCCCCTGTTCTGCGTGGCCCACCGAGATCCTGGCCGCGATCACGTCGAACTGCGCCCGCCGGTCTGCCGGCTCGTCCTCAAGGCGATCCCTGGCCGCCACCAGCAGGGGGTGGTCTGGGTCCACGGTCTTGCGTTGTGTGAGTGACGCCCGCAGGTCTGCCATGGTGCCAAACACCATGCGCTTGCAGTAGCGCTTGTGCTGTGTGTGTGTGTGTGTATTTGTGTGTGTGTGTGTGTGTGTGTGTGTGTGTGTGTGTGTGCGCGCGCGTGTGTATGTGTTTGTGTGTGAGAGAGGGAGTGTGCGTGTAAATGTGCATGCGCTCGCATGCATCAGCAGTCAAGTTTGAATCCTTGCAAGACAAGGTGCCGCCATCGCGCCGCATCGCCAGCCCTGACTCATGCAGCCAAGCGTGTGCCCTGTATGGATGATCCTTCAATTATTCTCCGATCGAGACTGAGAGCATCCGCGCACCTGGGGGAATGCGGCCACCTGGCACTCCTTGCTGCAATACGGTGCGCAGCGGCAGCGACCGCAGCGCAGCATGGGGTGGCCTGCGTCCCGGACACTCTTGCCGCACTGCATGCAGGCGGAGCCCCATACTGTATCCTCCATTGACCGGCGCCTGTGTCCGCTACCGGCTTGGGCCGCTGCCGCTGCTGCTGCTCTTGCTGGCACTGCCAACAATGCCAACCTGTCTGCGCTGGCGGGTGCTTGCTTCACACCTGATGCAGAATGGTTCCGAGCTTTTGAGGTCTGGTTGAAGTGTACGATCCGGTGAATCAGATTCTATAAATCAAGCCGTACTACCGCGCCGAGGCCGAGAGTGCACTTGAATTTCCGCTACAGTACGAGATCTAGCTGTTGCACGTGCCGTGGGGTGATTTTTTCAATCTTGTAGGTATCACGTTTACTTTATACGCACAACACTGGTTCCCCGTCACACGCCGCGCAAGTGACGCAGCACGTCGCACCGTTTCACACACAGACACGGCACATTCTCGGCGACAGCATGCAGCAGAGCACAGATTGCATTGCAAAGATCTTACGGCTGGCCAACCTTGTATGTTACACTTTCAGCGAGCCCTTGCAGCAGCATGGCAACCAACACCTGCTCAATCACAGCAAACCTGCCACATAATTGCTTGCTTCAAGCCAGGCATTACGAGGTCGTGGCGCACAGCTATCGCAGCCACCTGGCCTTTGGGGGCTCTTACAAGTCCCTTCCATCATTGCGGCGCATCTCCGATCGGTGCAGGTCTGTTGATAACAGCGGGACCCGGGGGCGCCTCTGCCCAAGTGGCCGTCCGTAGACAGGCAACATGACGGTGCGACGGCAGCAGGCGCCCCTCGCAGGGACAGGTGGCCCGAGTCAGACCAGTTCTAGGCCGCAATTGCAGCCTGGCATTGGGGGGCTGCAGCCAAGGCCAGAGGGCCTGCGAGAAGCGGAAACGTGCGCATTCACAAGTCAACGCCAGCAGGCCGGCAGCGTCAAAAGGGCGTTTTGGAAGCTAGCCTGCAGAGAATCACCCTACAACACCAGGGAAATCCACTGCTGCGTATTGTTTTGACGAACAGGGTTGCCATTTTTATGGGTGGCATGACAGCATGGCTGCAATCAAAATGCGTCCAATTGCAAGGGGGGGTTGGAGCGCGTCATAGCAGCAGGACAGCAGCAGCCTCGTCTTGCTGCATGCCTTTTGATTGAAACCTAATTAGCAATGTGGGCTTGCCGCTCCAGTGTCAAGGGAGGAAGGTCGGCTGCCAAGGAAGCGTCAGCTGGGGCACTGGCTGACAGCCACGCTGCCCCACCCCTGGCTTCCTGAGGGTGCTGGGGGAACATGCCTCAAAAGCCACAAGATGCACCAGGACAAGCAGGGATCGATCAGCAAGAACAGTTCAAACGCCAAAGCGCACAACAATGCAGGTCCCAGCGCGCGCTCTGGCGCATGGCGGGGTGGGGGCGCGTGCCGGCTGCGGGGCGTGCAGGCGACGTCGGTATTCTGTCATGCGCCGCAGGGCCCACCAGCGCACGCAGTAGTCCGGCGACAGTCGCGCTGCGAAACAATCAATGGCCGGCGAGCTCAAAACGACCAGCCTAAGAGAGGAGCTGCACAGTGCTCCGGGCCTGAACACCCCAGCAGGCCCCCAGGCTACGCGCCGCCGCCTGCGCCGTCCTCACGCTGAGCATCCAGGAGCAAGGCAGTGCTGTCCAAGGGGTCGACCGCGGGTTGAGCGCCCCTCCCGTTTGCATCTGGGGCGGCAGGGATGGGAGGTGCAGGAGGCAAGCACGCGGGGCGTCAGCAGGAGCTTCTCGTTCCGCTAGGGGAGCGGAAGGCACTAAGGCGTGTTGATGATCAAGGGGTGGCCTCACGACCTGCTCGCGCGCACCTGCAAGTGTGCTGTCAAAACCAGATGCTGACGCGCCGCCGCGGGCGCCTCTGCCGCCGCCCCCGCTGCCGTCCACACCACCCCAGGCGCCGCTGCGCGCTTGCGCCGCAGGCGGCAGCGGCCCCAAACTTGAGTGGCGCCGCAGCGAGGCCGCGGCGAGTGGCGCGAAGCGATGCCAGAGCCAATGCGTGAAGACGCATTGGCGGGGGATGGCGTCAAGAGGGGTCAGCTTGGTCTCTGGAACTAGCAGCCAGGCAAACACCTGGGGTAGGGGAGGGTGTTGGCGGTGGGAAATGGAAGTTGAGAGGGCGCAAGGAGCAGAGTTGGGTCGTGATTGCAGGCGACAAGCTGTGGGCTACTGGGCTCGCAGCCAAATGCACATTGCTTGCGGTTGCTTGTGTACTGCACAGCAGGGCAGACCAGGTTGTTGCTGTGCAAGCCCAGGCCACTCCGGCTGGCGGACACGCCCGCAACTCTGACGGAACAGTGTGGCGCCGCATCTTGCAGGATAGCCCCATAGTCGACGTAAAGTTGACCAGAATCGGTGGAAGGGTCACCAGAAGTTGACCAGAAGTCATCTAGCAAGGCAAAAACAGATTCTCACCGCTGCAAGCGCTGCCATGCCAGAATAGACAGCGACAGCCACCAGCTGTGCGTCACACTTTTGATGGGTCATGAGGTGGTGCACCGATCTGTAGATCACTAGTTGCAGCCCCAGGTGCGTGGCGACGCCCGCAGAGCGCGTGTTGATGGTTTGAAGTTCGGCCACGAGAATGAGATTGGCGGAGCCCCTGATAAAGGAAAAGGAAACAGGCAGGGGAGACCCACGGGCATCAGAGACATTGAGGGAGGGGACAAGGCTAGGCGGCATCCGGGCGCGTCGCTGCATGCCTGGGTAAGCGGGTATGGCACGGTGCAACACACGGCGATGTGCCCAAACAGCAGCGCGCCGAAGGGGGGGGGGAAACGACCCGTGCGGCGCGCGGCGCACTCACCAGCCGACGTTGCTGATGAGCTGTGCATGGGGGCAGGGCGGGTGTGTGCGTGCGTGATGGGCGGCGAGGGTGACGAGCAGGGAGTGGTGTGATGGATACAGCGCAGACGGTTGATGGGCAGTGACGCAGCGGCTCTGCTTTGTTGGCCCTTCAGCACGCGACAGCCCCTCGGACGAGCCCAAACTGCGCTCGTCTGCATGCCGTCGTGGCGTACGATTCTGGAACCGCGGCCGCCGCCACGACCTCCAGGCGAGCGCATGCGGGCGAGGGGCGAGGGCTCGGGTGCAAGGCATGACGGCTTGCTCGACCAACCCCAGATCGCACGTGTATGAGGTAAAGCAGCAGCAGCATAACGCCACCAACGCCCGCGTCCCAGTCGCGGCCCTGTGCCACCGTGCGCACGTAGCGCCCCATCATGCCCGCCAGCGCCGCGGCCAGCACGGCCAGCGCCGCGGCGGAGCCCGCCATGAGGCCGCGGCGGCCGATGCGGTCGACTATGAAGCAGCAGATGACGGCGCCTGCGCGCGGCGAAGCGAGCCAAACAGGGCAGTTTATTAGGCCAAAGTGTGGACGGCCAGGCGTGCGGGCTGGCCCAGTGCAGGCGCCAGCTCATCCAGGCAACCAGCCGCACGCCTTTGTGCGTGCTGCGCCGGGATATGCGATCAAGCGAGCAACCAATGATGACCACAGCCAAACTGCAGATCCATCGGATGAGCATGCCCCGCAATACTGGCAAGCGAACAAACAAGGGGTGCGGCCGAGCCCCGACGCCGGGCGCCGCGGCGCCGACCCACCAGTGACGCCGGCAATGGAGGGCAGGAGGGTGGTGTACAGCACAGGCATCTGCACCACTGCCGCGGTGGCGCCAAAGAGGTTTGTGTCTGGGTCCATGATCCACCTGCGGGGGTGTGGTGATGCAGTGGTCTTGTGGCAGCAGCGGCGGCGCCGAATGCCTTTTGGCGGGACAGGATGCGCACGTCCAGCAAGCCTGGGGAGGCCCATCCCTGTGACAGCAGGCAGGTCGCCAGCAGTAGAAAGCCATGCGTCTTCGCCAACGCTGGTCGCTGCTGCTGATGCTGTTGCTGCTCCCGCTGCTGCTGCGCATCCCGCCCCAGGCGCCGCTCACCTTGGGTCCAGCGCAGCGGAGAAGACCGCGAGACACACCGTAAGGATCAGCGCCGGCCGCTGCTGGGGCTCAGACAGCAGGCTCAGTTGGGTGCGGCCCTGCGGGACACACATTGACATGAGACATGGGGAAAGGGTTGGGCTCATGGGTTGCAGCACACGTGTCGCCGGATCATCCAATCCAAAATTCAAATGGTAGGCGCTTCAGCTGGCGAGGCGGAGCGGAGAGGCTCGCGTGCGATGCAACGGCCGACCTCCAACGTGAACGTGCTGAGCTGTGGGCCGCAGTTCGCATGCACACGAGGCGCCGCACACGGTATGCAGCGCCGCGTCTGCAAGCGTGAGCGTGCCCACCTTGCCCTCGCTCACAGCCTTTGCAGCCGCCTCGTACTCCTCACGGACGTCAGAGAACTCCCCTGCGTGGCCAGTGCACACACATATGCGCAAAAGATTCAAACGCGATCACACGTATACACACACGCACAAATATACACACAAATACACACACACACACACACACACACACACACACACACACACACACACACACAACATGCAGGCAAGCACACAGTCCAAGGGGTCGGTCCAGTTGCAGCTTTTAGGGCCAGCCAGCAGGACACGGACTGCTGATAGGGCGCGCGTGTCTTGCGACGCCTTGATCGCAACAGGTGGGCAAAGCCTGGCGCCCAAAGCATGCGGCGAACAGCCCCGGCGCCCCCCTCCCTGCCCCTCGCAGGCAAAGGCGCGTACCTCTCAGCGACTGCAGCGCCTGCCGCGCCTCGTGGAGCCTCCCACGCTGTAGCAGGCTGCTGGGGGTGTCGAGCATCCTACGAAACAAGGAAGGCACGAGATTAGGTGAGATATGATGAGAGGATACATGATGAGAGGAGGGGAGAGGAGGGGAGGGGAGATGAGGGCAGGGGAGGGGAGGTCTGCACGACTCCCAGCCCCAGTCGCAGCGGCAACAGGCGCTGTGGCTGGCCGCGCCTCGAATACTTTCAAGTCCGCGCCCGCCACCGAATGGCCCAGCTCCAGGCCGCCTCGTCCGCCACCCGAGGCAGAAGCCCGTGACCCCGCGCCCCCGCGCCCGCGCGGCGCCTCACCACGGCACCACCAGCAGCAGCAGCACCGCCGGCCAGATCCCCATGAGCAGGCTCAGCCTGAAGCCCCACTGCCACTTGGCGAGGCTCCACTGGGCGGTCTGGATCGCCAAAACCACCAGCCCTGCCATCACGAAGCCGACGCTCGAGGCCACGCCGCCGAGGGAGGTCAGCCAGCCGCGGGAAGTTGTGGGAACGACCTCGATCACCTCTATTAGCATGGCCTGGTTGGCATTTTGTTGGGATAAGGGAGTTGTTGGTGTTTTGGGGCTGCGGGAGCCCGGTGGTCGAGAGGGGCAGGGTGGGACGAGGGAGATTGGGCGGTGGAGCATGTAACTCATTCGCCAAGCGCGTAATGTGATTTATCTCTTTCCTGCTATTTCCTGCTATGTGGTCTTGCCGCCGCTGCGGCTTGTTTGGCAGCTGTAGAGGCTGCCCCGCCGCACCTGCATCACCATGACAGATCCTCCTGAGTATATATCTGAGCCGACGATGTAGATTGGGTACTGCGCCGTGATGCCCGCCATCAACTGGCCTGCACCATGCGGCGAGGGCGCGGCCGCAGTGGTCCGTCGCGCCGGCGTGAGTCTGCATAGCACAGCAACCTTGCGGGGTGCCCCGCTGCGCAGGACAAGCCTTCGGCGCCCCCTTGCGGGCCCGCCCCTCGCGCGCTCACCTACACACATCAACACGATCCCGATCATGACCGACGTGCGGCGCCCTACGCGCCGCGTGAGCCAGCCCGCCAGCGCAGCGCCGAGCAGCGGGAACAGCAGCTCGCTCGTCGTCACGCCGGCCTCCTGGTCGGGCCGCGGCGCGGCGCCCTCGAAGCGCTTGCACCTCAGGGATGTCGGGTCCCACACGATCTCCTTCTTGTTGACATGCATGTGCGTGTTGAGGAGCATGGAGCGCCAGCGTGGGGACAGGATGATCTTGGCGCCGAAAAACATGCCGCCCATGTAGCCGCGCAGCCACTCCGACGCGACGGCGACCCACACGACGAGCCACATGGGCGGCGTCGTGCGCTGCTGCTGCTGCTGCTTGTGCCCCTGCTGGCTGGGATCGGGCGGCTGCTGCTGCTGGCGGTGGTGCTGCAGCTGCTGCTGCACCTGCCGCCATGCGCCGTACGCATCGGGCTCTGCCATGACGCCTGCGTGTACGACGTGCTCCTGCGCGTCTGCAGTTGAAGCGGCCCCCGCGAGGGCCTGCTCGGCGTGTAGCAGGCTTTTAACTACGTCGCTGAGTCAGTATTTCACGATACATGCCTGCAGAACGCGTGCCAAGAGAGATCGCCTGGCAACAAACGGTAGGGTTATCTTCGCCGCATGAGCGTAGAAGATTACATTTCAACGTCGCTGTCTGACACGTACAGCAACATCAAGCACAAGGCAACCTTCATCGCCTGGGTGACCGCCGGGTGGGTGACTGCACCTGACGTCTGGTGGACCGTCAATGCTACGGTACTCGTACAGCAACCTGGTACTTGAAAACAACTACCTACCAATAGGACTATTCACAGCTTTTGCCGATCTGTTCTGGAGAAGTCTTCGAGGCCCGCCGTCGTCACACGGGCTCTTATCTGCCTGTGTAGAGTGGCCATAGGTTAAATTGGAACGCATCCGTGTGCCAGCTTTGCCACCAGGCCGACATCTTCGAACACAGCCGTGTGAGGGGGGGCGGCAGCAGCGGCGGCCCGTCACAGTTCAGGGCAAGCCTCTGTGCCCTCGTCTCAGCATCTCGCTGGCGATGTCCGACGACGGCGCGGGTGCCCCGGCAGCGGCCGAGGCGGCGAAGAAGCACAAGCACGTCCCAAACCCGCGGCGCCGGGCCAAGCTCAAGCAGGCGGCCGCCGCCGACGACGCGCAGCAGCTGCCGCCAGAGGAGCGCAAGCGCCGCGCAGAGCAGCGGCGCCGCCGCGAGATCGCGCTCAACGTGCGCGCGGCGGGCAAGACGTACAACCCGCACAAGCTGCGCAAGTCGCAGGGCGGCGGCGCGGGGGGCGGCGACGCAGCGGGCGGCGGCGTGAAAAAGGTCAAGAGGGCTGATCGGGTCAAGCTCAAGGCGGGCAAGGCCCACCGCTGCAGCCACCATGTAAGCGTGCCGGCATTCATTGTGCGAGCTTCATGCTGCGCGGGCTTTTCGCTTGGCCTTAGGACGGTTGGGTCGCTGGCTGTTCTGGGCGGGAGGCCGCTGAGCGATTGAGAGGGCGGGTGCGAGCGTCGAGCGGTCGAGCTGGCTGTTGGGCCGCCAGGCGGTGGCCGGCTTCGCTTGCTTCAGGCTCGCGCGCACGGAAGACAATTTCACACACTTTTTCCACACACTCTTGATGATTATGTATGATACGCAAGCGAAAAGTGCACTCCCCTCTCTCTCTCTCTCCTGTTCCATCCATCGCATACACACGCACATACCGACGCACAACGCACAAATACTCACGTGTGCCTTCGCCCACACTCGTATATCCCCTTAACCCTCCATCCCACACACACACCACCTGCCACCAGGCCATCGTGCTGCCAATCTACTGGAACCAGCGCGCCAAGGAGAAGCAGGACGTGCTGGGCGCGGCGCAGCGCGCGGCGGACGCCCTGAGGGGCGCGGGGCTCGACGTGGCTGTGGACGAGGGCGACAAGTACACGCCGGGCCAGAAGGTGCGGCCGCGGCGGCAGCGCCTTGGGTGGGGCGCGGGCCGTGGTCTTTGGGGGCTTTGCTTGTTGGGGTGCCCGGCCACGGAGGGACTCGGTGCGCCGGGGCTGGCGGCGGGAGGCGGCGCGCCGGGGCAGGTCGCGAAAGGGGGGGCCGCGGCAGCTGGCGGAGGGTCAGCTGCATGCGGCGTGCGGGTCGCCGCCGACGGGAGCCCTGGTGGTGAAGCGGCGTGCTACGCAGTGGTGCCATCCCCGGCCTTATGCAAATCTGGGATGCATCTCCGTTGCTGCTGTCCCTCGCCCTGAAAAGGGGACCCTCGCGCACGCTGCGCACTGCGCTGATCCTGACTAATCCTGACCCACCATCATGCTCCCGTGCTGTGCAGATGAAGTATTGGGAGATGCGAGGCATCAAGGTGGGCGGGCCCCGCCGCGCTTCGGGGTCCCCCAGCCCCGCGTCGCTGTTGCGCGCCGCCCAAGGCGCGGCCGCGTGCGCGGTGTGGGGGACTCGGCAGCGCCTCCGACGCCACCGGCAAACGCGCCCGGGCAGCCCCCTCCCTGCACCCCTGCCCTGCTCGTCACAAGGTGCCCACAACGCACCCTCTCGAGAGCCGCGCCTCCCCGGCGCCCTCACTCACACCCTCAACCCCTAAACCCCTTGACCCTCAGGTGCGGCTCGAGATCGGCCCCAAAGAGGCCCTGGCCTCCACCGCCGTGCTGGCCCTGACCACGTCCCCAGGAGCCGTCGCAAAGAAGAGCAGCGTCAAGCTGGCGCCCGAGGTCCTGGTGGGCCGCGTGGTGCGGGCCCTGAAAGAGCAGGGCGCCGACCTGCCCGCCGCGGCAGAGGCGGCGGCGGCGGCTGCGGTGGCGGACTGGCCCGCGGG
>NW_014012556.1:0-3810 GCF_000611645.1 Monoraphidium neglectum
CCAGCGTGCAGGAGCTAGCGTGCTATGCGCGCGCATGCGTGTGTGTGTGTGTGTGTGTGCGCGCGCGCGCGCATCCAGACACGGGCGTGCACACGCTCAGCTGCGGCCGCCCCCCGCCGCGTGGCTGCAGCCCAGGCCACCACTTGCAGGGCGCCCTTCATCTGCCTCGTCCCAGACCCGCGCCAAGCGGCGGGACCCACCAGCGCGCGACGGGCAGGCTGAAGCCGCGGGCGGTCATGTAATCAATGAGGTCTGCCCTCCCAGCCAGCGGCAGCGGCAGCCGCTGCAGCGCCGCTATGAGCTCCCCCGGGCGGTCCGCCGCGCCGTCCACGCCGCCGCCGGCGCGGACCTCCCCCGGCAAGGCGTCCAGCACCCACACCTGCACCGGCCGCGGCAGCCGCGCGCCGCCGCCGCCGCCGAACTGGCGCGCCATTGACATGACGACCTTGCCGCCGAAGGAGTGGCCGATCAGCATGTGCGGGAACACGCGGCGGGCCCGCAGCAGCTCGAGAATGTCGCGCGCCGCCGCGTCGACGCTGTGCGGCCCCGGCGCCGGCGCGCCGCCGGCGGCGGCGGCGCTCTCGCCATGGCAGCGTAGGTCGACCAGGAGCACCTGCCACGCGGGGAAGCCCTGGCCGTACGCGGCGGGAGGACGGCGACAGAGGGCTGGGGGATGCCTGGATGAGTATTGGAAGCGTTTCGTCGCAGTCCAGGGGCGCCGCCGGCGTGGGAAAGCGGGCCGCGGTGGTGGCCGGGCAGCCCCCGCCGTCGTCACCCATCTCTTTGCAAATCGAACGCCGTTTGGAGACGCGCCCCCAACACTCGATTGCCAGACACCGGGCCCTGATTGCGAGCGTTCCCAATCCGGCGTGCCCGCCGGCCATTGGCTGCCGGCCTACTTCTGCCCTCCTGGCCCCTGGCACCGCCCTCACCTCCACGATCATCCGGGCAAAGCCCTGCAAGTTGCGGCGGGACCCCAGTATCCCGTGCACCAACACCACCGTGGGCACAGCACTGCTGGTGGGCGTCCCCGTCTCGCTGAAGCGCGCCAGATTGCCCTGCACCAGCTCACACGCCTGCGGCAGCGGGGCGGGCGAAGGGCGCGCTCGATGGGGCGGGGAACGCTGGGGGCAGCTCCGGCACGCCTGTGTGCCCGCGTCAGCTGCGGCTGGGGGCCGGATGGCTGGTAGGGCCCTTTAGCGCGGGCGGCCGACCAGCAGCGCCTTGCTGATGCTCACCAGGGTAGCAGGGGGGCCTGCGACTGGCGGCTGCGCCGCAACGCGGCGCGAGTCGGCCGGGCTTTGCGTGTGCAACTGTGGGGCAGCTGCCGTGGCTGCCGCCTGGCACCACACGGGGGCCTGCGCCATAGGATCAGGCAGTCGTTGGCAGCACAGGGTTTGTCAGCATAGGGGCACGGGCGTTGGGCGGCCGAGACCATTTGAATCAATAAAACGGCAGTCATACAAGAGGGGTGACTGCGGTGTCGCTGCATGCCGGCGCTGAACACAAAGGGCACCCGCCAGGCATCTCGCGCAACCCATGACGTATACAAGACATTAACCACACCTGTATCCGCCTGCAGGACGCGCCTGGAGCGCGGGCAAGTGCATGCTGTGCGTTTCGTTCAAGCCTCGCCAAGCGGCCGCTGTGTGTCCCGCCGAGAGCGCGCATGATGCAAAATATAAACTGCAATAATCCTATCGTTCCTGGCCCTGGGGATTGTCCACGGCAAGTTTGCGACGCGCTGGTTCAAGGCGCTACCCGTATCCAGCGAGCCAATGGTTGAGGACGAGGAAGCGGGCTTGCAGCGCTCAAATGCACGGTTGTCCAGACTTACGTGTGGCGGGGCACGTGCAACTTGGAGGAGCAGTGGCGGAAGTGCAGGGAGCATGAGCTGGTGATGTCGATCCAGGCCACCCAGGCTACGAAGCCGGGTCCAGGCCTTCTGACACCGGCTACAGCACACCCGTGGGGCTGAACAGGCGGCAGTTGCAACTTTTGTTCTACCAGCTGCAGGCTTGTGCGTGGGGAATGCCCGCAACGGGTGTTGACCAAGCTCTGCTTGACTCGGAGGGGGTGGCGAGAGGACCTGGAGGCCCTCACAGCTCAATGTGGCAGTGCAGCCGAGGCTCTGAAACTGCCTTAAGTGGACACCTCCTGCCAAGACCAAGGGCTGATTCAGCCAGAAAGGCCGAGGATGGGTTGCTCCCGACTAGAAAGCGCCCTCGGCCCCTGGCAAGTATGGGAGGCCGGCCACATTGGTGCCAGGCCAAGAGGCTTGGTCCGTGTGATCAATCTGTGCCCCACAACCAATAAGAAATCAAGGTGCGCACGTGCTGCATCTGGAGGCGGGGCGGGTGCGGCCTTGCCGGCCCGCGCAATGGGCCCAAAGTCGCATGACTGTCGTGCACTCTCAGCCGTGCACGCCTGGCGCCAGGATCGGTGCCGGGACTGCATTCCTCAAGGGTGGTACAGACATGCTGCAGACATAGGCAATTGCGATGCAAAGCGTTCCCCCAAACCTACGCTTCTCTTCTTGTGTCTGGCTGGGCATGAGCGCGCACAAATCGTTGCAGCCTGACCTGGACAGGGGCCGGCTTCCGCCCACCTCCGCAGCGTCTCGTAGCTCGTACTCCTTTACTGCGCCCGCACAGGGCGTCATCACGCAACTTTGGCACTTTGAAAATTTCACTGCACAGAGGTGGAAACTCATCACACAGTCTCTGAGAATACACATTGTCAGAGTTGCAGTTATCTCCCTCAGATCGGCATCCTTCTAGCACAGAAGACGAAGCTGCTAGAAGAAAGCATATAGGCGCTAGTTCACTTGCTGCCGCGAGGAGGGGACGGAAGGAGGAGGCGTGCCGGGAGAGTGGGACTTTGCCAGCTCCGCTCGCAGCCTTGGCATCTTCTGGCGCCTCGGGTGGGTGTGAATGCAATGAATGGAAGCATTTGCAGTTTTCGAGGGCGCACGACCAGCGATGCTGTGCTGCGGGCGCGGGCAGTGATTTGCCGCCTTGATATCGGGTGAGGGGGCTGTGCGGCGGCCGAAAAGACATTCATAGCATATGCTTCGACGTATGGCCCAGCTGCCAAGTTGCATCCACGGTTTGGACCCCATGGCTGCGACCGCGCGTCCCATCTAGCCATCGCTTCGCCCCGCTCGCACCGATCGAAACGATCGTAGCAATTATAGGGCAAGGTGAATTGCTCAGCTGGGTGCTGCAGCTCACGCCAGCTGTGCACACGCGAGACATTGCACAAGCCTGACACGACACACTCCCCGCCCCTTGTTGTGCACTGTTCAGGCGCTAACGTCGATGCAGAGGCGCGTTGCAGCAGCGCTGTCACTGCTCGCGGCGCTCACCTGGCTCGCGGCGACCGCCTGCGCCTGCAGCAGCAGGGCAGGGGGGCGGGACGATGCCGCTGCGTGGGACAGGCACATAACCCTGCAGGGGCGGAGGCGGTCGCTGCTGTCATTCTCTGGGCGCAGGTGTGTAGTCTTATCACAGAGTGTGGGCGCGCGGCCGACACAAGGTTGATCAGGCTGAGACGGCGGGGCGGCTGCTGTACCGCACGCGTGTCCTCCCAATCCAACTAGTGCGACTGACGAAGAGGGAGCCACCTAGCCAGCCGTTCTTCAGCGGAAGCAGACAGTCAAAAGCCTACCAGTTCCGGGCGTCTGTCGCAGCGCTTGCATGACGGACGCAGGCACCGCCCAGCCGCTGCCACGCGCCGCCCGCTCCGGGCGCCGCCACCCGCCATAAAAACCACGACAGAGCAGCCCGCTGCCAGGCCCCCGCCCGCCTC
>NW_014012556.1:4006-6131 GCF_000611645.1 Monoraphidium neglectum
GCCTCTCAAGCCCCACCCCCCCGCAACCCCCCGCAGGTGCGGCGCCGTCCTGCCGCCGGCGGACGTGCTGCAGCGCGTCGAGTTCAGCGCCGCAGCGCACGCCGCCAAGGAGGCCGCGCGCGTCGCGTCGGGCGGCAGCCAGGCGCCCCGGGTGTTCAACATCCCGACGTTCGTATACAACGTCGTCTCGAACGACGGCACTGAGCGGGGCTTTGTGTCAGATGCCGGCCTCAAACTGCAGATTGCCGAGATGAACAAGGCGTATGCAACGGCGGTCACGCCCGACGGCGTCGAGGGCACCTCGGCGGCCCGCGCGAAGATCACCTGGAACTTCAGCCTCCAGAACATCACCCGCATCAAGGCCGGCGACATGTGCGACTCGGCGGTCGAGAAGACGGTCAAGGCGGCGAGCCGCAAGGGCGGCAGGGGCGCGCTCAACCTGTACATAACCGACCTGTCGGCGTGCGGGCTGCTGGGGTACAGCACGTGGCCGTGGGAGCTGGAGCCCAAGGCCGGCAAGCCCAATGCGCTGATCATGGACGGCGTGGTCATACATTTCGAGACGCTGCCCAAGGGCACCTACAAGCCGTTCAACATGGGGCGCACCTGCATCCACGAGACGGGCCACTGGATGGGGCTCTACCACGTGTTCCAGAACGGTGGGCGGGGGTGGGCAGGGGCGGCGGGGGTGCGGCGCTTAGGCCGGCGGCGGCGGCGGGAAGCCACGGGGCAGCGATTGGGGCAGCGGCTGGTGCTTGGAGGATCACCGGGCCGATTGTCCTGCAGCTGTTTGCTGCGGGCGCGCGGGGCGCTGCTGCCGCACCGACGCCCGACTTCCGAGCGCCATAAGGCGTAGCAGCTGACCCCGTGCATGATGTGTTCGCTGCTCCCGCTCACTTCCCACCTCCCTTCACCCTCCGAAAACCAAACCTCTGATGCACCCCCCAACCAGGCTGCAGCAAGGGCGGGGACCAGGTCGACGACACCCCCTACCAAAGTGCCCCCACAGAGGGCTGCCCCAAGAGCCGCGACTCCTGCCCCCAGCCGGGCACGGACCCGTTTTGGAACTTCATGGACTACACGGATGACAAGTGCATGAAGGGCTTCACGCCGCTGCAGCACCAGCGGATGGCCACCTTCTGGGCGCAGCACAGGGGCCGGCGGTAGCCCCAGCATGCGCCGCGCGCGCGCACGCGCGCAGTCGGTCCCAGGCCGCCTTCCCTGCGGTAGCGACGTGGCTGCGCGCGCGCGCGCGGAGGCCGCAGGGCGCCTGTCAGGCGGCAAGCGCCGCGCCCCCTGTGGGGTGTTGGTCGTCCCCCCGTCGGGCGTGCTGGCCAAGTGTTTTGTGTGTTTTGAGTGGTGCCGAGCATCGGCCCTCTCAACTCGTCGCACGCGCCCTCACCCCCCAGCCGCTGCACACCAGATAGCCATGTGCACCCAACACTCCCTCGTTCTCGCCAGCGCCGCGCTGCGTCGCGCCGCTCGTCTCACACTCCTTGTATATGCAGTGCAGCTTGCGTGAAGGGGGGGGCTGTTTTGTGTGCTTTCCTCCAGGACCCCAGTCTCCAGGCCCGCACCCCTGGCTAGCCAGGCACGCCCTTTTGTCGCGCAAAGGCGCCCCCCGTCCCACCCTTTTCCCAGTCAACCCGGCGCTCAGCCGCGCTGCAGCTGCAGTTCTTGGGGCCGCGCCTGCGCGCCGCGAAGCACCCGCCTCCGCTGTTTTGAGGCGGAGCGGCTTGACGCCGCGCCTCGCACAGCACGAGAGGGTCGCGCCGTGAGCAGCGGCCCTGAGGCCCTTGCGCCACGACTTGCCGCTAGGACGCCCCCCCCCCCTCCAATGGCCACGCGGCGCGGCTCTCTGCGCCGCGGCTGCGAGCTTCGACCGAGCTTGCGGCTCGGGCAGCTAGGCGCTTTGCGCCTATGGGCGCGAAGACGGGCACATGCGCCGGCGCGCCGCGCACGGCGGGCATTGGGGTGCATGGCGCCTGCACAGCTTGCAAAGAGCTGCAACAAGCTCCTGCTGCCGCACTCCTGCCTTGTTGAAGTTGGCGCCTTGCAATCGCAGTTCCTCCCCCCCCCCCCTTATGGCGGCTGCCTCAGGGAGCCGTTGCGGGCTGCGCAGATT
>NW_014012556.1:6811-15565 GCF_000611645.1 Monoraphidium neglectum
CCGTTGCGGGCTGCGCAGATTGCCGCTGCGCGCCCGCCGAGCCCACGCGCAGAGGCGCGAGACCACCAATGCTCTGCCCATGTTCATGAGCTGCACATAATGCCCTGGGCGCTGTCATGGCGGGCGCCTTGCCAGGGGCCTGCACAGGCTGCCGCACAAACCAAGCCGGGCATGTGCGCACAAGCCCCACAGGCAGCCCGCCGGACGCCCACCGCCCGACCGCACCGCCCGCACCGCCCAATTGGAATGCTGCCCAGACGCACTGCGCGGGCCGCAAGCTTTCGCCCCCCCAGGCGCACCCCCCTTCCTTTGGGGCGCGCCCGCCCCTCGTTGGAAGGCGCAGGGCGCGCCCGGCCCACCGTGTGCGCGAGCGCACCCCCCGCCTGCCCCACGGGGCCGCCACACATAAGCAGAGCCTCCCCTTGGGGGCGCCCCTTAGCCGTGCGTCAAACGAGCCTCCTGCCTCATGGCCTCTGCGCCCCATGGCTGCTCGGCCCCATGGCCATCGCGACAGACACCCTGCTTGTATCTTCGCCGCATGGCAGGGCGCGACCCGCCGTCCTGGGACAGGAGCGCGGCCAAACAGCCTGCGGGCGAGCGCCCAGAGATGCACCATACGCTTCAGCTTGCCGTTCCTTGTTGTTGTGGCCGACCGCACCCGCTTGGGGGGAGCGAGCCTTCCACCTTCGCGATGCGATCTGGGTTTGAGTCAATCGTGTGTCGCAATTCTTTCTGCCGCTACAGCCGCCGCGTCCCCTAGCACCGCGCTTCGGGCATGGCGGCTCAGCGCGCTTCCTTCATAAGCGGCGGCCACACCCGCGGCTCGCGGCGCCCGCTCTTGTGGGGTGGCGTCTGCCGTGGCTGGGCCCGGCAGGACGGTGTGTCCCCGCCGCCCCGCGCGCCCTGCAACCGCTGTCGTGCACGCGGCTGGCCCCTGCTCTAGGGCAGGTCGCGCGCTGCCGCAGCCACCGGCGCGGGGTCGCCCCCTCAACGCCTGCCCCCCACCCATCACAGGGCGTCACGCGCTCGCCGCTCCCTGCTGTCACCGCCTCAGCGCTGCTGTTTGAAGCTGATGTGGCCCTGCGGAACCCGCCGCGGTGGTCATTCGCGGCGTGGCGCCGCGCCCGCACCACCCAGTTGGCGTGCTGGTGCGGCGAGGCCGTGTGCCCCGCGTGCGCCGAATCAGGCGCTCGTGGGCTGCCGCCTCGCCCCTGCCGCCGCTGGGCGGGCCGGCCGCATGCCCCGTCCGCACAGCGGCGGGGCGGAGACGCGCCGCTGCCTGCATCGAGCCCCCGAATTGCTGCCCTGTGCTGCAGGCGTGAGCAGCTGCTGAAGGTGCCTTCCTTTTCCCCGGCAATTTTGACCAGCGCCGAGGCCGGCGGGGCGACCTGCTAAATGCGCCCTGACACATGAAACTCCTGACCTTTCCACCCCTGTTTCAAGATGCTGCTGAAGTGCACTGGAGTTGCGGCGCGACATGTGACCTCCCTTTGGATTCTGTAATTATGTAGACCCCTGCCAAATCTTGCTCGTGCCTTGTCCCTTGGGAGCTCAGTGCTGGTGTCCAAGGGTAACAGGCAACTGGCCCACACCGGGGATGCGATGTTTCCATGGCGGCGCGGTAGCTGTTGAAGCAGCATCATGGATGCGAGGCCGCTTCCCTATGGTGCAGAGGAAACTTAGGTTTGTAGTGCGACATGCACATTACAGGGGGCCTTGCAAATGTGCTTTGCAAAGAAGCTTGGCCCGCTGGCGCAATGGCCAGGTGTGCTGGGTGACGCCCAGGCTGGCCCCCATGCCGCCGGATTGGCCCGACCTGTGGTGGTGCAGTACCTTGCTCGTCGTCAGGCTCGCTATGCTTGCACGTCACCAGGTTCCAGCGTGTTCACTAGCTGCCGGCCAGGTTCTAAGCGCAAGTGCTGTTTGCGGGCCGCCCACTGGCCAGTACGTGGGTGCGTCAGCTCGGGGCCCAGGCATTCAGGTGTGTTGAGCTGTTCCTTTCCGATTCTCGCCTTCTTGCTTGCAATCAGCCTGAACGCCGCCCTGCTAACGTGGCAGTCACTACGAGCGCGCCCTGGTTACTCTCACAGTTGCAGGCCTGGAGACAGCTATTAAGGCGGAGGTGTTTCAATGCGCTCATAAATTTCAGCAACAACATTCCCACACCGGTACACAAGCCCTCCGGGATCACAGCATCGCACGTACGTACTTTCTGACAGCTGGATCAGCCAACTACCGGACTCGAACGCCGAGTGGAACGCAGCTTCTAGTCAACCAATATTGTCAGCCGCGGCAACACCCTCTGCACACCTCAGCCCGCCGGGATCAACAGCCATGCGCCGCCACGCTGCGGCTGCCCTGGCAGCTCTGGCCCTGGCGCTCCTTCTGAGCGTCGCAACCGCCCAGCCCTGCATTGAGTGCAAGGACTGCCGGGTGCGTGGGGGGATCCAGGGGCACGGTTCGGCCGCCTTGGCTTGTGTCCGTCGCCACCTTCCGCCCATTGCACCGCCTTCCTTCACTTGCCCCCCTCACCCTGTTGGCCACACCCGCGCACCCGCTGACGCCTCCTCGCCCCACTCTGAACCATCCTCCTTCTCCTGTCTGCAACAATCATGTCCACTCCGGGTTACCAGCAGTCTCTGTACTGCGCAACCCCGTACTGCACTACTCAACCGTTCGCACATGAATCAAACACATCCCACAAATCCCACAACCCAGCCCGTCCCTGGTGACCCCTCTCCCCTGCCTTTCAGACCAACAACTGCTGGCAGAACTGCCGCCCCAGCTGCCCCAGGGCGCCAGTCATCAACCCCAACCAAGTCATTGTGTCTGGCGACCGCTGCAAGCGCGCCGGCGAGCAGTCGGGCCCCAATGCAGCCAGGGTGGGTGCATTTTGCGTGCGCATGTGTGCGAGTATGTGTGTTTGTGTCTGTGTGTCTGTGTGTGTGTGTATGTGTGTGCATGTTTGCGGTGCGAGTGTTTGAGGGGGAGGCGGAGCATTGATTTGCCGCTAACCGCAGCACTTGTCAGCGCTCACCTCCCTCTTCTTCGGTGCAAGCGCGCCGCATGTGGGGAAGACGCACCTGCCGTGCTGCACGCCGCTGCCATGGACAACCAAAATCATGGCCCACTGTCACGTCAAGACATCCGCCGCGCACCCCACCTTGCTACTGCCCGCCTCGCAGAGCGCCTGCGAGACGACGCGCCGCTATTGCAACGGCGGGCGCCAGACGGCTTTCGCCGCGCCTCGCAGGGTCGGCCTCACCACACTTTCCCAGTGAGTCGCTTGCCAGCAGGGCGGCACAGCCTTCGAGGCCACCCGTGCAGCTTGTGACCCAAAGTTTGGAGGGCCATTTGCATGTGGGTGGGTCGCACCCCACCCATTTTGAAGTGGATCGGCCCGCTCCCGGGAGGCTGCACCCGGCTTGTCATGCGCGATTTCAGCTGCTCCCTGCAAGTTGCTCACGCCCTTCCCCGACTTTGCGGCCCCGCATGCCCCACGGTCGCGCCGCACAATCCAAACACACGCCCACCCACCCACCCACCCCGTGCAGGTGCGCCAACATTGCCCTGGGCGCCTGCCAGCAGGTGGGGCAGCTGCGCAGGCTCCAGCAGCGAGGCGATGTTTTTTCACAGGGGATGGTGTCTGAGGACCTCCAAGCGTCGGGGACGATATGTGGCATATATAGTCGCAGCTCATAGCTGGTCGGTACCGTCATCCAAGTTCCGATGTTAAACAAAACTCAGCACACCGTAGCTAACCGGCAGGGTCGTCCAATCTACAATCTCAAGTCCCCCATCCACCAATCTGCTGCAACCCAACCCCCGCAGACCGCCAATAACGACCGCGCCCAGTGGCACCCCTGTGGCCGCGAGCTGCAGCGCGGCCTGAACCAGTGCAGTGCGCAGCAGTTCAGGCAGTTCTTTGAGGGGGAGACGCGCGACCTGTGCACCGACTCATCCCGCAGCATCACGGGCGTGGAGCCCGGCACCAACCAGTGGGCCCGCCCGCCTGTCTTTGGCTAGGCGCCGTCGTTCGCACCCTCGCGCCATGGCCGGGTTTTTTTGGGCACACGATCGTCAGACGTCACTCATGCGTATTGCTTGCCAGGGCAGTGTGGATGATGTTGGCCGTTTTGGCGTGCGGCAGGCGTGGCGGGCCTCGAGTACCATGGATAAGGCGGCAGTGGCTTGCAAACGCCGCGCCCCTCGCGTGTTTGTGTCAACATCCCCGCTTGCCACACAACAGTGATCCACAAGTTTTTTCCAGTGTTGACTTTTTGAGGCATCTGCAGTGCCAGGACCAACCTGCAGGTTTGCGGGGCGCTTGCACCACCTGCATTGAGTCAGCTTCCTGTATTGAATGTAATCGACGACAGCTGCCACTTATTCCAATTTGTCCTGCTTGGTAGCTGCTGATGCAGCATGATGGATGCGAAGGGCAGGCGTGGACTGCAGAGCTCGCGCTGCTGGCACAAGGCTGTGAGGCCATTTTGCAAGCCTGTAGGTGACACGCCCAGTCGGGCGCGTCTCGCACCAGTCCGCCTGCCAGGTGGTCCAGTGCCTCGTCGTCACAAAGCGGTTCACGCTTGCAGGTCACCGGTTCCAGCTGCACACCAGCTGCCGGCTAGGTTACGAACGTACGTGCAGCAGCGCGCGGGACGACCGGCGCGGGACGCCCTCTGGCCGGTACGCCGGTGCATCAGCTAAAGGTCCAGGTAGTTAGGTGTGTTGAGTTGCTTTTGTTCAGCTGCTGTGCAACAGCTGCCCAGCGGGTGACGATTGCTCAAACTTGTGCTTGAGGGACGGCTGTTCAACAAGTTCTTGATCACATGCAAGACAAGAAATGCACTGCGGGTTGTGCAAGCACCCCGCATCCTGCAGGCTGGCCACGCATCCTGGGCAGAGCAAATGCCTCAAAACTGGAGAACTGGAGAACTTGAAAGACAGTGCTGTGCGGCAAGCAGGGCTGTTGGGTAACACGTGAGGGACGCAGCGGTCGCAAGCCACCGCTTACTGTCTACGGTAATTGTGGCCCGCCTCGCATGCCGCATGCCAAAACGGCCAACACCTGTGCAATCACAGCCCCTGGCAAGCAACACGTAGGAGTACTTCTTGTGACGGCGGGACGCGAGCAACCTGCCACGGCGCGAGGCGCGAGCGGCAGCGCCTAGCCAAAGACGGGCGGGCTTGCCCACTCATTGGTGCCGGGCTCGATGCCGGTGATGCTGCGGGACGCGTCGGTGCACAGGTCGCGCGTCTCTCCCTCAAAGAACTTCCTGAAGTTTTGCGCAGTGCACTGATTCCAGCCGTGCTGCAGCTCGCGGCCGCAGGGGTGCCAATGGGCGCGGCCATTATTGGCGGTCTGCGAAAGTTGGGGTGCAGCAGGCAGGCAAGTTGCATGGTTGAGCTCTCTGCTTGGACGACGCACCGCTATCCATCTCATATGACGTGCCACTCATGATCAACATTTGGAGGCCCTTTCATCTCAACCCCGCAGGCTGCCATCAATACATCCCCTCGTCTCTGGAATGTATGCAGGCCCCCACCTGCTGGCAGGCACCAAGGGCGATGTTGGCGCACCTGGTGGGAGGGAGGTGTGGATGCGTGAGTTGGGGCCACGAGCGCAGGGTAAGCCGGTGCAGAGAGCCAGGCCAAGAGCAGCTCGCAAGGGGCAGCTGCACGCGCGCATACCAGGCCGTGCGGCCTTCGAGGAGTCATGACGATCGGGCTGGATACTCGAAGCAGGTGCAGGGAACATGCTTGCGTGCAGCCGCCCCTTCATACCTTTACAATGCACCCTGCAGGACAGGTGGCCTCGAAGGCCGCACCGCCCGGCACTACGGCAAGCGACTCACTGGGAAAGCGTGGTGAGGCCGATGCCACCCCGTGCAGAAAGGTTTTGCACTCCGCCGTTGCAGAAGCGGCGCGCCGTCTCGCAAGCAGTCTGCGATATGGAAAGGAGCAAGACAGGGTACGCGACGGCTGCGGTCCAAGCTTCACGGACTGCGATGCGCCGGCTGCCCGTGTTCTTGACGGCCCGTGGCGGCGGGCAGCCCCCAGATTGCGCCTTGCTCTCATTTTCCATGCTCGTGCTAACAAGGAGAGGTGTTCGGTGCGGGAACGAGCTGCGGTCAGCCCCAAATAAATGCGCTGTCCTCCCCAATCACAACACACACACGTACGTGCACGGAACGGTTCACTCAAATGCACCCACCGAGGCTGCGGTGCGGCCCGACTGCTCGCCAGCGCGCTTGCAGCGGTCGCCAGACACAAGGACTTGGTCAGGGTTGACTGGAACCCCGGGGCAACTCGGGCTACAGTTCTGCCAGCAGTTGTTCGTCTGAAACCAGGGGAGAGTGGTCGGCAGGGACGAGCTGGGTTGTGGGAGATGTGGTTCAGGTGAGATCAAAAGTGTAGCTTGACACAGACCAGAAGTGGGAGGTTGCGCAGTATGGACCCTACAGTGGAGGTGGCGCATCTTTGCAGTGAGGAGCTGTTGGTTTGGTGAAGAGCGCCAAGGATAACTCGATTGCGGTTTAGGAGGTGTCAGTGGGGTGGGCGGGCGAGGGCGTGAGCAGCAAGGGCTTTCTATGTCGGGATGACGGCTTTGTACGCAGAGAGGCTGTGCCCCGAGCCGAACGTGGTCACAACACAAGCGAAGGCGGCAACACGGGCGCACCCGACAGTCCTTGCATCCGATGCAGGGGCCAAACTGTGCAGTTGCAACGCTCAGGAGGACCGCCAGGGCCAGAGCTGCCAGAGCAGCCGCGGCGTGATGGCGCATGGCTGCTGGTTCTGGCGGACTGGCCGGAAGGGTGGTGGCGCGGGTGTCAATACGCGTTGATTAAAGGCTGATTAAGCCGCCTGCCAGGTGGTCCAGTGCCTTGGTCGTCACAAAGCGGTCCACGCTTGCAGGTCACCGGTTCCAGCTGCACACCAGCTGGGTGACAAACGTACGTGCAGCAGCGCGCGGGACAACGCGCGCGGGACGCCCTCTGGCCGGTACGCCGGTGCATTAGCTCACGATCCAGGTAATAAGGTGCGTTGAGCCGCTTTTTTCCGGAGCTCCTCCATGTATGACACAAGCCTGGACGCTTGGCTAACGTGGCATTCGCTGCGCGGAATCTGTCGACAGTGCAGGCTGCATGGAAGCAGTATATCAGGATCTTGCCATTGTTCAATCTACCACAGCACCAAGCCTCCTGCCCCCGTAAACGAGCTCTTGGACGGTGATTACGTACACATCATCACGCCGTACTGTACTTCTCTTCAAGTACAGTACGATACGGTAAGCTATTGACGTCTGGATCTGACAATTGCAGAACTCAGGGCCTCTAATCAACGAATTGACACCCGCGCCACCACCCTTGCGCCCAGTCCGCCAGAATCAGCAGCCATGCGCCATCACGCCGCGGCTGCTTTGGCAGCTCTGGCCCTGGCGCTCCTCCTGAGCGTCGCAACCGCCCAGTCTGGCCCCTGCATCGAATGCAAGGACTGCAAGGTGCGGCGCCGCTGCCACCGTGGCTTGCCACGTTTCGCCCGGTGCACAGCCTTTGTGCACTGGCCCTGCTTACCCTCCCAGCGAAGGCCCGGGCTGCTCCCGCCCTCGCCCGCCCACCCCACCAACACCTCCTCAAACACACCCACAATCATTGCTTGGCGCCTTTCACCAATCCAACCTCTTTTCACTGCACAAAAAAGTGTTATCTTTGGTGTGTGGTCCGTACTGCGCAGCCTCACACTACCGGTCTGTCCATCCTACTAGGATAGTACACTTTTGCAATTCACCTGACTCGCCTTTCCTTTCTTTCGTCCGTGCTGACCCCTCTCCCCTTCTGTTCAGACGAATCATTGCTGGCAGAACTGCAAGGACAGCTGCTCTGGAGCTCCCGTCAACCCTGACAAAATCATCGTGTCTGGCGACGCCTGCAAATACGCCGGCCGGTTGTCGGGCCCCAAGGCAGCCACGGTGGGTGCATTTGCGTGCACGAGTGTGTGCCTTTACAAGAGAGAGAGAGGAAGAGTGTGTATGTGGGAGAGAGTGAGAATAAGTGTGTGTGTGTGTGTGTGTGTGTGTGTGTGTGTGTGTGCTTGCGTGCGCGCGCATGCGTGCGTGCCTGCCGTGTGAACGTGTGTGTGCATGCATGTGTGTGTGCGCGCGCATTTAGTGTGGTTGGGGAGGAGGGTTACTTTGCTCAATTGCAGCTCTTGTCAGCGCCGGACACCTAGCCGTCCTTGCTGGTAGAAAGCACGCAACAAGAAAGGAAGCCGCACTCTGGATCCTGCACGTGCAAAGGACGCGGCCCGCTTGCGTATCGCAGTACGCATCGCAAACTCGCAACCGCGACAACCCCGGCTCGCTCTTCCCCTCCGCAGAGCGCTTGCGAGACAACGCGCATCTTCTGCAACGGCGGAATGCAAGAGGAGTCCCCAGAAAAAGACATCGGCGACGTGACGCTTACCCAGTGAGTCACTTGCTGGCACTCAGGGCGGTTCGTCCTTCGGGGCCCCCCGTGCTGCAGCGTGCATACCAAAGATTTGAAGAGGCGGCAGCAAGCAAGCGTGCCACATCTGCCTGCTTCGAGTTGGTCAGACTGCTCACGACTCCCGGAATGCCACGCGGCCTGGTATGCGCGCCTGCAGCTGCTCCCTGCGAGCTGCTATTGCCCCAATCCTGACGGGACCGGTTTACCCGCGCTCGCGTCTTCAACTCATCCTCACCTCCTCCCCTTGCCCTGCCCTCCCCGCCCC
>NW_014012556.1:15723-18105 GCF_000611645.1 Monoraphidium neglectum
CCCCAAGATGCGCCAACATTGCCCTGGGGGCCTGCCAGCAGGTGGGGCAGCTGCATACAATCCATCAACGCGAATATGTTTTGGGTTTGAGGGCCTCCAAATGTCAACGATAACAGGCGCGCAATAGCTTGGTACGACATCCGTCACTGCTTAGAGTCTAAGCAGTGACTTGAACCTTCGCCCACATGCCACATCCCAACCACCGCAGGCTGCCAATGATGCCAAAGCCCCGTATCACCCCTGCGGCCACGAGCTCCTTCACGGCCTGAACCAGTGCACTGCGCAGCAGTTCAGGCAGTTCTTTGAGGGGGAGACGCGCGATGTCTGCTTCGACGCGTCCCGCAGCATCACGGGCGTGGTGCCCGGCACCAACAAGATCGCCTATGGCCCATAGGCGATCTTGTTGCCCGGCGCCTAGCCGGGCTAGGCGCCGCCTCTCGCCACCTCACGCGGTGGCCGACTTTGCTGCCCATGCTTCCATGCACTCACGCGTTTGGCCTGCCGGGGCCGTGGATGCCATGGCTATTGGCCATCGCGGCATGTGGCCGGCATGGCGGGCTCCAAGTACCGCACACCCTATGCAGCTGGGGCATGCGTCCACCATGCCCCTCGCGTGTTTACTTGCTCTAATAGCCCCGCCAGACAAGACTGATCCTCGTGTTTGCCAGTGTCAGGTTTTGAGGTACAGTATCTGCCCTGTACTGGATGGATTTAACAACAGCTGACACTTCAGGCCACTTCCTACTGCAGCGATCTTCACCCGTTGGGCAGCCGTCGCGTGGCTGCTTTACACGGTCGCCGCAGGCACAAGCAGTTTTGCTTTTGCGCAGTGTAATGTGCATTATGCCATCACAACCCTGTGCGTTGGATCTCCTCCCAGCTGTGGGTCACAGACAGGAAGCCCACATTACAACAGCCGCAGCAAGATCTGGCTTCGGCAACAGGCCGCCTCGAAAATTGCATTGTTGGCCGCCTCAAAGGAAAGACAGCTGCGCTGACCTGTTACTGGCTGGGGGATTCGATGCACGCATACCAAGTGAAAGGGCACCCGCACCAGCAAGCACCACAGCAGCAGCAGCAGTCAACTGATACACAAGTTTGCATCAACAAAGGAGATGCTGCACAAGACAATCCAACCGCAGGGCAAAAATCCTCAAAGATCCAGGAGAGTGAGCGGAGGTCACAGAACAATCCCAACTGCGGCTGAAAACGATAACGCAGTCACAGGGCTGCATAAGCCCAAGCAACAGAGGACTGCGTCAAACGGTCGGTTATGTGTCAGCAAGCGAAAGGGAATGCATTCTTGGATTGATCACATGGTATACAGGCACCATGCACGCTTTGGTGCCACGCATTCCACAGCCGCCCCCCTGACAAAAACACCACCATGGCATGACCAAGCTACGCGCAGCGCCGCAGAGCCACCCAGCCAACACAGCCATCACCTCGCGTCCCGCCGCGGGCGCTCCGGCAGCGGCGCGCCCGCCCACAGCCGCTCCAGCCGCGGCAGCAGCGCCCGCTCCACCTCAGCCGGCGCGAGGTCCAGCTTTCGAAAGAACAGGCTACCGTTGCGTGGTGCCATCGCCAGCGCCTGCATCAGAGACACGTCTGCGGCCCCGACCGGCCCGACGCCGCCCCAGCGGACGCTGCAGGGCAGGGGGGCGCCGATGCTGCGCCACGTGTGCGGGTGGCGCGTCTTTTCTGGGTCCGGGTCGAAGAGCACAAGGGTGGGACCGCAGTCCAGCAGGCGCATGTCCGGGCCCTGGGCCGCGCCGCCGACAGCGCCTGCGCACGGCGCGCGGCGCGGCGGCCGCTGCCGATCTGTTTTGAGGGGCTGCTGCTCCCCTTCCTGCTGTTGCTGCTGCTGCTGCTGCTGCTGCGGCTGCTGTGTGGGCTCCTGCTGCAGCCCGTTTGGCTGCTCCTGGGGCGCACCTATATCCCGGGCAGCCTCGCTTGGCTCGCCTGACACTGCGCCCACCGCCCCCACGGCCGCTGACGCTGGCGCTGCTGCCCGCCTGCGGCTCGACCGGCGCACGCCAAACGCCTGGCTGTCGCCCGCGGCCCGCCGCCTGCCTCTCTCGCGGCTGCGTGGGCTGGTGGTTTCCTCCTCCTGCCCGTCATCGCTCCCACCGCCGCTGCTGTTCCCCGCGTGGGCCCCGGCGTGCGCGGGCGGCCGGCTGCCGGCCGCAGGAGCATCCGCCTCCTGGAGGCTGGCAGCCGCCGAGGCCGGCGGCGTGTTGCTGCCGCGGCTGCCGCTGGGCTCGGCGGCGTCGGGCGCCGGGGTGCCGTCCGCGCTGCTGGGGACCTCCTGCCTCCCATCCTGTCCCTCCTGCTCCGCCGCCACAACCACCTCCTCCTCCCCCTCGCCCTGGTGCTCGCATT
>NW_014012555.1:0-17069 GCF_000611645.1 Monoraphidium neglectum
GGGTGGGGCAGGGCTGCCACCGCTACATCCATTCAATGGGCGGGGTGAGGTGGGGTGGCGGTCGGGGTGGGGCTGCCAAATGTAGGGGTCTCGGTTGGGTTGAAGGAAGTAGGGACGTGGCTTGCCACATGGACAAGGGGGGGCGCGTGCCGCACAAGGTGTACAAGTGTGTCCTGCCTGGGTTTTGGGTCTATGGGTAGGTGCGACGCGGTTCAGCAGATGAGCTGAACGTCGTCTTGATGTAGAGGGGGTCGTGCGGCAGTGGCTAGCAAAAGCTCAGCAGGGTTAGGTCTGTGACGGGACCAGACTGCACAGGAGAGCATGCCGGCCTAGTCAGCGGCCAGCTCACAGGTGTTCGGTAGCGTTGGCGCCTTGAACATAGCGCTCGGGAGAGCAAAATATCGCCATTGGTTGAGGCATTCTGCTTGTGCTGCTCTGCGATGGGCGAGCGTTCGGTGGTGCGGCGTGGGCGATCGGCGCTAGCGGGTCTGGCAAGCGCGGCACGGCCCGCATCAGGTCTATAAAATTCGCAATTTTGAACCATATTCAGCTTTGCGAGAATGCGAAATCATACACATTTTGTCAGAGACGTTGTGGTTGCTGACCTGTACAGTACTTCTGTAGTTTCGTTTGATCAGATCACATGAATATGATATCATAAGTCAAACGATACATGAGTTGTACGCAATTACGGGAGTCTGGAGGTCGGCGAGTTGAAAGCGTCAGGGTACGCGAAGCGAGCTGATCTCCGACATGCCCGCATCTCATCACCTCAGCAACGCTCAGCACAAATGTGAGAAACCAGAACATATCGTCTCATATTACTCTATACGTCTCATTTGACGATTCTGATACCCTCTTGGTCCACCAGGTGACATTGCGGGGTTGGCTGGCGCGCCTTGTGCGCAAAGTCCATCAGGACGATGCCCATGACCCCCACAAACCTGCTTGACAGCATTCACATTGTCGCAGCCTGGCGCGTCAAGCCGGCCTTGATGCTTATTTGCAGGCCTCCTGTGCTGGGAGGTTGCGTTGTTTCGGACCAGTAGTGCAGTTTCAGCTCGTCAGGCGCCGAGGCCCACGCAACTTAACCTGCTTGACACACGATACACTAGGCTGGGGAAAAGACAGAGGCAAGCGCCTGTCCGCCGCTGCTGGCTGCGTGCACCTGCCAGCAGTGGGCGTGGCTTCTTGCCGGCGGCCCCAATCAACTGTCCAGCAGGACCCAAACGTGCAGGTCCAGACCTCATTGACCGGCCGTCTACAAGAAAGTATTGTTCTGTAGAATGTCTAGGAACCCCCACCATCGTCATCACAAGGAATAACAGGTGAGCCGTCGCCTAATGATTCAAATCGAGCCGCCTGGCCACCTCACTTGCTGCACGAGCAGCTGCGCAATCACTTGGAGTTGCCTCGAACATTGCAGGGAGCTCTTTTAATTCCAACGCGACACACGCATCGACCCGTCCTCACGATATTCACCAGCTCAGGCTGCTTCGTAGAACGCGGAAATCCCGCCCAGACACGCGTGCCACGATCTGGTGTCTTACTGTTACGACAGGATTAGGTGTCATTGTGCGTGGACAAGCTCCTTAGCGCGTGAAGCTCACGCTAGGGGGCGCAGTAGGCCCTTTGAAGCACACCCCGGTACCAGGAGCAGGGCGCTTCTCCAGGTGCGGTGGCCCGAGATATCAGATTGAATCGTTGCTCCAGGTGCCCTTGAACCGCAGCGGCAGCTGTAGATGCAACTCGCCGAGCGCGGGCACCTGGAGTGATCTAGGAGTGTGTATTGCAGGCACTATGGGGAACGGGGACGATGAGTACCCCGACGAGGTCGAGGAGCGGCTCATCAACGAGGAGTACAAGATCTGGAAGAAGAACACGCCGTTCCTGTATGGTGCGCGCGGTGCAGTGGGCTGTGTGCACACTGCATCCTCGCAGGCCGCCATTGGTCGGGCGACGCGGAGTGGCTCACCATACTCACGTTGCAAAACGCCGCAGACCTGGTCATCACCCACGCGCTGGAGTGGCCGAGCTTGACGGTGCAATGGCTGCCGGTAAGGGGCGGCGGCGGGGGCGACACGACAATGCACCCGAGGGCAGTTAGCTCGCCAGCAGTCCGCGCCGCCCGCCGCTTCGCCCGCTGAGGCACAACACGCACGTGGCGGCGCCCGTGCAAGGCGCCAGGACAGCATCGCCCAACCCCCTGGCGCGGCAATGGCGCGGCCGAGTGAGGCACGTTGAACAACGAGCATGACCTCCCTTTGCACACCCGCAGGGGGAGAAGGAGGTGGTGCCAGGCCAGGACTACTCCAAGCAGAAGCTGATCCTGGGGACCCACACCAGCGACAACGAGCAGAACTACCTCATGCTGGCTGAGGTGGGCGTTGGATGCGCGGAATGCTTCCGGGACCAGAGGGCAGGGACTCTGGGTCTCTAATGCGTGTGTGTGAGCGTGTGCTGCGACACGAGGATGAAGGACGGGGGGCGCGTGTGCTGCGCCACGAGGATGAAGGACGGGAGTCGACGCACGCGAAATTGGGGCAAGTGTGGAAGGCAGGCGTGGGCGCTTGCCGCTCGGTCCAAGGGGGAGGGTGCCGGCGGGCGGTGATTACGAGCTGGCGCAGGGGCTGCCGAGAGGAGGAAGCGGCCAGTGCGTGCCCGTGCGGCGAATCGACCACTGGGATGAGACGAGCTGGCGGGCAGCTGGGCGCATCAGACTGCGGCTCGGCCGGCCCCAGTGATGCCTTTGAAAAAGGGCCCGCCCGGCATGCCACGAGCATGTGCCTCGCCCCTCCAAGCAGCCGTCGAAATTCACCCACGCCAGCCCCGCGCGCCGCGCGGCTTCTGTGCCGTTATCGCAGGTCCAGCTGCCGCTGCAGGACTCGGAAGTGGACGCGCGCGGCTATGACGACGAGCGCGGGGAGGTCGGGGGCTTCGGCAGCGCGCACGGCAAGGTGGGGCAGGGGCGGCGCTTGCTCCAGGAGCTTGGGGAGGGGGCGGGGCATAAGGGCATGCAGGGGAAGGGGATCTGCGGCTGCGGCTACGGCTGCGGCTGCGGGCCTCGCTGTGATGGGCGTGTCAGGTGCTGTGGTGGGTATAGTGGAGATGGGAGGCGGCGGGCGAGCAGAAGGGGTCGGTGGCCGGCTGCTGGAGGAGTGGGTCAGTCCGGCAGGCCCCGCAGGCAGCAGCAGGAAGGGGCAGGAGCCATCAGGGTGCCGCAACCCGTCCCGCGCCTGCCGGCCGCCTGCCGACGCGGCTCGCATGCAGGTGGCATGCGACCGGGCTTGCCTTGTAGCGGTCTAGGCGTGTTGAATGTATCACCCCCCACCTGACAGCCGCCTCTGGCCGCCGTGCGTGCGCATGTGTGTCTTGTTGGGTGCAGGTCAACATTGTGCAGCAGATCAACCACGACGGCGAGGTCAACCGCGCCAGGTGGGGTTGGTTTTGGATGGTCGAGGGTTGTTGCAGCCTATCAACCTGCATCCCTCTGTTTGTGTGTGTGTGTGCGTGTGTGTGTGTGTGTAAAGCGTGGCGGTCCAGAGGGAGGGAACGTTTCTGCGAGGGGAGGCAGCACGCGCGCCCCCCGATGGCTCCCGCGCCCGCAACACCCTGTGCGTCTGCATCGTGTGGGAACGCTTGCCCAGGGCCACAGCTTGCTGCTGCTGCCCCTGCCGCCGCTGCTGCTGCTGATGATGATGATGACCACGATGACGCTGATGCTGGTACTGCTGCATCCACATCATGTTTGACTAGACCACCACCACCACCTCCAACCCCCAGGGCCATGCCCCAGGACAAGTTCAAGATCGCCACCAAAACAGTGTCGGCTGAGGTAGGGCCAGGGGTTTGGGGGGGGGGCCAGGGTACTGGGCATTTGTAAGAGCAGAATGGAGCAAATGTGGGTCGAGCGGGTTGATGAGAAGGCTTTCGGGCCACGACCAAGCAAGCTGTGAGCCAAGAAAGACAGAACGCTGCTTTGGCGCGTGGAGCTCGTGAGCAAACAATGGGCGGCCCGTGGCTCCGACAAGACTTTCAGCCTGCGGCCTCCAGGACAGCCGGCCGGCTGCCCGTTGCCTTGACCCAGCCCTAGCCCTCTCACCTGCCCACCCAGTACCCTCCGATCCGCTCCCCCTCCCACCCCTCTGCCCCCGCGCCGCCCCCAGGTGTGGGTGTTTGACTGGGCCAAGCACCCGTCCAAGCCGCCGTCGGACGGCGCGTGCAACCCGGACCTGCGGCTGCTCGGGCACCGCACGGAGGGCTACGGCCTCGCGTGGAGCCCCTTCCACAGGGGTGGGCGCCCGTTGGGGGCCGCTGGGGCCGCGTTCCCGGGGGCGGACGGGGCACCTGGGCACCCCCCAGACGGCGGCCGCGAGGACGTTGGGGCGGGGGTGGCGGGGCCATGGCACAGTGGGGGCGGGTTGCTGGGGCCCCTGGGTCTCGCACGTCACCTCTTGAGCTTGACGAGGACGAGGCACTGGGGCGGTCGCGTAGCCAGCACATGCCCGGGCGTGCTGATCCCTTTGCCATCACTGTTATCAGTTTGCTGCCACGCATCGGCACTGAATACGTGCATCCTTCAAACCCACTCTCACAGGCCACCTGCTCAGCGGCAGCGACGACGCCCAGATCTGCATCTGGGACATCAACGCCAACACGCGCGGCAACCGGGTGCGCCGGGGTCGCGCCGCCCCCCCCCCTCCCAGGCTGTGGCAGAACGGGCGCCGCGGGCGCCTCCCCTCGTGCCCTTAGCCGGGGAGCGGCGCCCGGCTGGGGCACACGAACTCACAACATGGAACGCCCGCTCACGGCCACCTGGCGCACCTCTCTTGTCCGACCCTGCCTTGGGTTCTGACCGTGGCAAGCTGCCGCGCCCGCTGCGCACCCTTTGCAAGCAACCCTCAGCGTCCCGGTCCGCGCTGCTGACCGCCGCTCTCTCAACACCCCCGCCGCCCCCTCGCAACCGCGCCCCCTGGGCCGCAGCAAGTGGACGCCAAGGTCATCTACTCTGAGCACTCTGGCGTGATCGAGGACGTGGCGTGGCACCAGCACCACGCGGACATCTTCGGCAGCGTCGGCGACGACAAGCAGCTCGTGCTGTGGGACACTCGGAAGCCCCCCAAGGACGGTGAGAGGGGCCGTTGGGGCGGGCCGGGGCGAGGGGACGGGGTGTCCGGGAGACAGGCGAGGAAGCTAGGGGGTTTGGCGGTCAGAGTTTTGAGGGCGGCGGCACGCATTGTCGCTCCTGCTTCAATACCAGGCGGCCGCGCTCGTCGGGTTCGGCAAGTGCCGCAGCCGATCATGCAAGGGGGTTTCAGGCTGCGCTCGCACGCCCGCTCCTTGTAGTGACAATCTCCGCCCCCACGCTCGCGCCCGCAGGCGTGATGGTCGCCGCGGAGGCGCACTCTGCGGAGGTCAATTGCATCGCGTTCAACCCCCACAACCCCCACGTGCTGGCCACGGGCTCGGCCGACAAGACCGTGGCGCTCCACGACTGGCGCAACCTCAGCCAGCGGCTGCACGTGTTCGAGTCGCACTCTGAGGAGGTCTTCCAGGTGGGGGCACGAAGGGTACGAGCGCTTGGATGCATGTGTGCATCGGTGTGTTTGTGCATGCTTGAGTATACGCGCATGTGTGCGTTTTCAGCGAACGGTGGTTGAGCTGTTTTGGGCGCACACCTTCCTTTGTGAGTCTTGGGGCTTGCTTTTAAAATCTCTATGAGGCCGGGCCTGCTTGCGTGCGTCCATGCCGCGGCTGGCGGGCCATGCGGGGCAGCTCTGTGCTGGCACGACAGGCGCGCTGGGCCCCCTGCCCCAGTGATTCTCGGCTACCACCGTTCTGGACCTTTCCGAAACCTATGGATCCCCAGCCTTGAACCACCGGCATCCTCCATGCCCCCCTCCGTTCATCTTCAACAGATTGGGTGGAGCCCCAAGCACGAGACCATTCTGTCGTCGTGCGGCGCGGACCGGCGGGTCATGATCTGGGACCTCTCGCGCATAGGGGACGAGCAGGTGGGCGGCCAGGGCTGTGGTGTTTGCTGCTCTGGGTGTTGCAGAGGGTGACGCAGGATTAGGGTGCCCTTCTCACCATTGCAGATGGCCATCTGGAAAGATCGACATGCATGTTTACATCTGCCAGTTCCCGTTGTGTGTGTATATGTATGTATCAATGGGCTTGATCGTTCAGAAACCATCGTGTTTGGGGATGGACAGGCACACTCATGAGATGGAGCGCACTCTTATGCACGTCGCACTTCACCGCGCAACACACCGTGCGCTCATTCCCCCGCCCGTCAAAGTCCGAGGAGGACGCGCAGGATGGGCCCCCTGAGCTGCTGTTCATCCACGGCGGCCACACCTCGAAGATCAGCGACTTCAGCTGGAGCCCCAACGACGACTGGGTGGTGGCCTCTGTGGCAGAGGACAACATTCTGCAGGTGAGGGGCAGGTTGGGCCGCTGTTGCCGGCGCCAGTGAACATCTGGGGCGGCGCAGGTTGACGGTTGCAGCGCCCGGCTGGGGCGTCTGGGCCGGTGTGCGCGTTGCGTGCGTGCGTGCTCAGCTAGGGGCTTTGTGCGTGCGGCTGCCCAGCTGAGTCCAGCCAAAAACGGAAGCGTGCATGCCTGGCGCTGCCTTCAGCAACCCTCCCCCACCTGCGCTTGCAACGTGACCCTGAAATCTCAACAGGTGTGGCAGATGGCCGAGAACTTGATTGACGCGTGATAAGATACAGTTGTTTCATGATATATCTGGCGCATGTGCTCGCTTTGTGGCTGCCAGCATGTTGTGCTTGTCATCACAGTCAGGGTTGCGGCGGCCGCAATGCTGCCCTTTGTGGGCAGCTGCGGCGTTTGCCTGGACCGCCCTCTGGTTTGAGGGACCTCTCTTTGTTTTGAGCCTGTTTGCGGCCAGTGCACAGTCAAAATTGTAATTTCAAGATCATCCTCCTGTGGGCTGTAGGGGTGACTGCCCCCTGGAAACATTGTGTGTGTTTTGTGTGTACGCGTGCATGCGTGCGTGGTGGGGGGGGCCAGGGTGCATGTGAGTGTATGGGGGTGGGGGAGGCTGGTCCATTGCAGGTGCTGCAAGGGGGTGCGGGAGGCATAGTATTATTTGTGTGGGGCGGGGGAGGCTGGTTATTATTAGATGCTGCAAGGGGTTGTGGGAGATATGGCCTGTGAGCAAGCTTTGGTGTGCAGTTCCTACGGTATTTAATCCACTGCACTAGAGCACGAGCAGCCTACTGTTCTCTCTCACCTTGGTAATCCGAGGACTCGCCAGCCGGTGAGGTATGAGATGTATATCATAAGAGCCTTGGGAGTGTCTTCATTGGTAGCCCGCGGCCCCAGGCGCGAGAAAGCTGGTTTCAGTCGCTTGCACCTCCAGGCTGTGTGGGGGCACACCCGACCCCCGACTTCCCGACCCCCGGGCCAAAGTGGCCCGGACGAGCACATACCTCCAGGCCAAGCTGTACACATTTCGTTGTGGCCCTTCCGGTGACCCCATAGTGGTATACACGGCCTGCGAGCAGACAACGGGCACAGGCACAGCGCTGGGCCCCTCAAAGCTCGTCCGGGCCTTCTCGACGTACCTGTCCGGTTGTTGCGCTGCAGGTTAGTTGTATCCAAGGCGGTCGAGCGCTTAGGAGTGCTTTTATCGCTGCCAGGTAAGGTCACAGACTGGGTCCTGGATGCCGGCGCAGTGCTGGCGCGGCCACCTGCACTTTCAGTTGCGCCCCAGAATCCATGCACGGCTTTATACACGCACGCTCACAGACGCACGCCGCAGGCACAAACGCGCGCACGCACGCTCGCACGGGTTTGGGTTGGCATGCGTCTCCAATAATGTCTTTTCATGGCTGCTCCCTGCTGCAGGTGGCCTCCAGCAGCAGCATCCGGTCCCACCAGCCCCTGAGCCAGCGTTGCTCACGCCTTGGCTACATACCTCATCCCAGACCCTTGCAGTCCCTGCTGCACGACGCGATGGCAGTCGGTGGCGAGCAGGCAATGGCGGAAGTCACGCAGGCGATGGCGGAAGTCAAGCGGGAGATTACACAAGTGAACGATAAGATTGCTGGATTCGAGGATCGACTGAGGGATGCAGAGGGCCTGGAAGAGCATGAGCTTATTCTGCACCGGCAGCTGGTAGCACTGCACCGGCAGCTGGCAGCACTGCAGCAGCAGATGGCAGCACTGCAGCAGCAGATGGCAGCACTACGGCAGCAGCAGCCAGGTGCGGCTGGGTCGCGCACGCGGCTTACGCAGGGCACTGACAGTAGCACATGACATGCCGAGCACAGCGTGTGCCGCCTTGCTCAGCAGGGTGAGGTCGGTGTCGCACAATAATAACAGTAAGTCGATCAAGCGCTGCTGTGGGAGGGTGCTTCACATTCCGCCCTCTCGACTCACGCCAATCTGCCCAACGTGGCTCTCTTCCCCTCACAGGTGGCAACTGGCTGGTTGAGGCCCTACTTCCTGGACACACCTACTGCGCAGGCGCCCGTAGTGGTGTTGGTATGCGGCTGCTCCGTCTTGCGAAGTTCACCGCATACATCATGCTGGTTGCCAGTGTGCCAGTGCCTCGATGGCAGCAGCGTTCTGGCGGTGGTTTGATGCAGTCGCCTGGTGCCGTAGGTGAATGCAGCGGCAGCCGCGGCAGGAGCGATGGCAGCAGCAGGAGCAGCAGCAGCAGCAGCAACGACCACATGAGCAGCAGCAGTAGCGGCACCTTCGGTGGGAGGAAACAGCAGTGGTGATGTAGTGTGGCTACGCAGTACGGTAGACAGCACCTGCACCTCTTGCTCTCAGTGCAGTCCCTTTGTCACGCACCGCTCTAGTGCCAATTGAAAGATGACATGCCCCCAACCCCTGGTGCCATGCGCCTTTCTGACAGTGTAGCTGGTGTGCGGCTGTTTTCGCCCCCTGGCTGGCCCCCCTTGCTTTGTGCTTGGGCATGAGGGCGGGCAGCTGCCATTGGCGCCCCAGCATGACCCAGTCTGGCGCGTGGGCGTAGAGGGTAGCAAGGGCATAGGGCGCACGTTGCGCCCGCCTGACCAAGCCAACGTGCCGCTCGACAGCGCCCCAGCGCCCAAGCTCTCAGCATGCGCATCGGCGCCGAGGGTAGACACTTGCTGTGGATTACGCAGGATGCTTTCTTCGCAACTACTGACGTACAGTACTTTGCGTTTGAGGTGTGATCTTTTTCAAATTCAAAGTCCAACCTCATGAGCCTGGATGGCTTCAGAAACGGGCGACCGCGGAGGTGGTAACAATCTTATCCACAATTCAAAAGCGGCGGAACAGCATACGCACCGCCTTCCTGCCTAACGCGGGATCGCCGCAGGTGTGTGCGTGGGGGGCAAGGCATGGTTCATGTGTGTGTGGGGGGGAAGGCTGGTCCATTGCAGGTGCTGCAAGGGGGTGCGGGAGGCATAGAGTTTATGCGTGTGGGGCGACAGAGGCTGGTCAATCGCAGATGCTGCAAGGGGGTGTGGGAGACATGGCCTGTGAGCGAGCTTGTGTGTGCTACAGTATTCCAACCTCAACCGCACTACAGCATGAGCAGCCTGTCGTACTCTCTCACCTTTGGAATCCGAGGACTCGCCGGCCAGTCAGGTATGATATGTATAAAATAAGAGCCTTGGAAGTGTCTTTACTGGGAGCCTGCGGCCCCAGGCGCGAGAAAGGTGGTTTCAGTCGCTTGCACCTCCAGGCCCCGGCCCCCAACTTCCCGACCCCCGGGCAAAAGTGGCCCGGCCGAGCACATACCGGTACCTCCAGGCCAAGCTGTACACATTTCGTTGTGGCACTTCCGGTGACCCCATACACCCCATAGTCGTATACACGGCCTGCGAGCAGACAACGGGCACAGGCACAGCGCTGGGCCCCTCAAAGCTCGTCCGGGCCTTCTCGACCAACCTGTCCGGTTGTTGCGCTGCAGGTTGTTCCCAAGGCGACTGAGCGCTTAGGAGTGCTTTCATCGCTGCCAGGTAAGGCCACAGACTGGGTCCTGGATGCCGGCGCAGTGCTGGCGCGGCCGCCTGCACTTTCAGTTGCGCCCCAGAATCCATGGCTTACGGTACACGCACGCTCACAGACGCACGCACGCAGGCACAAACGCGCGCACGCACGCTCGCACGGGTTTGGGTTGGCATGCGTCTCCAACAATGTCTTTTCATGGCTGCTCCCTGCTGCAGGTGGCCTCCAGCAGCAGCATCCGGTCCCAACAGCCCCTGAGCCAGCGTTGCTCACGCCTTGGCTGCATACCTCCCAGACCCCTGCAGTCTCTGCTGCGCGACGCGATGGCAGCCGGTGTCGAGCAGGCGGTGGCGGAAGTCACGCAGGCGATGGCGGAAATCAAGCGGGAGATCACATATTTGAAGGAAACGATATTTGAACTTGAGGATCGACTGAGGGATGTAGAGGGCCTGGAAGAGCATGAGCTCGTTCAGTACCGGCTGCTGGTAGCACTGCAGCAGCAGCTGGCAGCACTGCAGCAGCGGCTGACAGTCTTTTTCCAGAAGGAGCTGTTCCTCTTGCAGCAGCAGCAGCAGCAGCAGCAGCAGCAGCAGCAGCAGCAGCAGCAGCAGCAGCAGCCAGGTGCGGCTGAGTTGAGCACATGGCGTACGCACGGCGCTCACACTAGTACGTGACATGCTGAGCCTCAAACCTTGCTGTGGAGTTGTGCATGACCCGATTGTAAAAGGAAACACACGTGTTGACCAGTTCCTGCAGCATCAGCTGCAGGGGTTGAATCATGCATACGTTGCCTCACGCCCTGCCACCGTGTGGGGCTCGTGCTTAGCACGTGACCGCGGCGTTTGGGGTGGGGGAGTCTGGCTGTTCTGCTTTGGCCCCCAGACTATGCCGGAGGCGAGGAGCAGCCGCCTGTCTGCAGCTCTGTCAGTTTGCTGCTGCAGGCGTGTGCTGCAGTGGTTCTGGAACCATCTCGCATGGTTTACAGCTGTGCCCAACTTGCCGCGTCCTCTTCACTGGAAAGCCCAGGACAACACTACTCATGTGGTGCTGCTGCCCTTCCCTCCTCCTCGCACCTCCCTGCCCTGCGCACATGCTGTGCCCCACTACCTGCTGGATTTCTTCACTGTCCTCCTGTGACGCCTTGTCCTGTCCACCATTCTGTCCTTCGGTGCTGTCCAGGCACAGGACTGGGAGCATCAGGTGCGCTTTGTGTGCATGATATGATTCAAATCACGTACTGGCCACCGTAACTCAGGCATGGCCACAGCAAATGTTGCTGGGCGTGGTGAAAGTGACAGCCAACTCAGTTTCAGACCCAGTTGCGCCTTGCAACCACACGCATGTTGAGCGCCCCGTTGCTGTGGGCACATTTTTGTCGCGAACACGCGTGTCGTGTGCCTAGTTCTCTTTATCCACGTCACCTGATTGTCCATGATGACACCACACGCATACCTGCTTGTACTGCTGCTCTGCATTCTGCCCGTCCTGCCTCATCCTGAAGTTCCCACGCGTGCTGGGCTCCATCACTTCCTGGCTTTCCTCACACCCTGCCCCCTTTGACCGCATCCGTCCTTCACCGCAATTGCCTCATCCTCTGAAAATGATCCGATGCAGCAGGTGAGATGCTGCAAGTTTTGGGCGATGATGCTTGTGGCGAGCCAGCCAACCGTGCATCGCCAGCCACTGCGTTTGACTTGCCACATGCTACCAGGTCTGGCTCATCCCCCCTTTCCCTTGTGCATTCTTGGCTATGCAGGATTGCAAGCATCCTTTGGGGGTGTCGCGGTTCAGGACCTCGTCACACCAAGTGCGCAAAATGCGGCACCAGAGGCTGCAGCAGCAACGGCAGTGCAAAGTGCAGAGCAGCTCCAGCAGCTTACAGGTGAGCCCAGCAGTGACTGTGCTTATCACATGACACATTAGGCCAGTGTTTTCAAGCACCAGTGGTGTAATACGTTCTACATCAATCTGACAACGCCTTTGCTCCCCTTGCTCCTGCAGAAGCGATCCAGCAGGTGACGGATAAGATCAGGTCGATCAACAGCAGACACTCATTACTGGCATCCGAGATCGATGCCGCTGAGCTCTCCTTGCTCCGGCAGCTGTTGCGATTCTATTGGATGCCCTTTGATCAGGCAGACCCGGCTGTTGTGCTGCGTGGCGAGGCTAGTGATGCTGACTGTTATTGGTGAGCATTCCACGCAGCTATCCTTTTCTGTGTAGGGATGTCGTGTTTCCTGCATTGTTGGCCTGCTTGCAAGTCAAGGATGGGCCCTTGTTGATGCACCTGCAGCTGTTCAGCTCTGTTGCCCCATGACAGGTGGCTTGCCCATGTTGCGCGCAGGGACAACGCACCTGATCCCGGTCAGCGGGAAACATACATGGCAGCCTTGCGGGACAACCTAGGCAGCAGCCTGTTCGACAAGCTGGCGTGGAAGTCGCAAGTCAAGGTCACCTGTTTGCTTCATGGTCTCGGTGACCAATTGACAGCGCAGGCTGACGAGCTGCTTGTTGCCAGGTGAATTGTCTCAGGCGCAGTTGCAAATGCTTCTGTACTCCTTAAGCTGTAATGCTGATGCAGCGCGGCCGGGACTGCTTGCACGTGAGTACATTGCGCTTGGACAGCGACCAGCACACTGTGCGTGGCACCATCCACCAGGGCAAGGCCCTGGCACAAACTGAAACAATGAACGATGCCAAAAACAGCGCGTGTGAGACATTTTGATTAGTTGGCAACACACATGTTCATGTCATTTGCCACACCTTCCTTTTCAATTCACAATGGCATATTGGCTTCACCCTTGCAGGCACTGGGAGATGTCACCTGATACTGGCTGTGTGCTTGGCATAGATTTGAAGAAGAGCCTCACCCAAGCGAGCTTGCGGGAGGGTGAAGCCAAGTTCATGGCGTTCGGCCTCAGCTCCAAGTTCCCATTCATGCAGCTGGTGACGGACATGCAGCGTGGCGCGATTGCGTACTACAAGCAGTGCGACATCAGCGGTCACCAAGTTGTGGTGCAGCGTGTGCTCCATGGCATGGACGCGTTCTATGACTTCTTGAAGGCTGCGCTTTCAGACCTGCCCCCAGCCCTCACCAACGTACACACACCACCAGACGTCCCGCAGCAGCTGAACAACCCAGAGCGTGTGAAGTTGTTCGAGCCTGCACTGCAACCTTAAGGCCTCTGTTTTCAGTGGTGGTGCCGAGTGTGGTGATGATGCCTTGCATTAAGTAAGTAATTGGTTCCCCAACTAGCAGCTGCTCGACGCGAATCATAGCTGCCAGACACGTCAGACTTTCTGACCAGGTTGATCCTGTGCCGTGAACTGCAATGGGTGTGGGTGTTGTAATGAAGAGTCGGTGATGCTGCAAAGGGGGGACGTAGGCAGCCACTCCTCCACATCCACGAGACGTGCGGCCCTGCGCCACGCACGTGGCGTAGGGCCGTGCATCCCTCAGAGCACGTTGAGAGGCCGCTGTGCCGTTGCCAACAGTGCAAATAGGTGTTCACCCTTGACTTAGGAGATAGAGTTGGCCGTCTCTTTGGCATGGTTCTGCCTCGCTGGTTGAAAGCGTTTTGTTTCCATGCAGCATTGTGATGCCATGTGCTGCGAGGGGGACAAGGGACGGGTGTCAGCATGCATGTGATGTTCTGCAAGCAACCAGTGGATGCAACCTGATCCACAGTCATCGTGCTGCAAGCCATGTGCGTGAGCAGGCAGCAAGCAGCGTAGTACAACACAATGTTTTTACCGCTTGCAAATGGTGCATTTATGGTGCAGAGCGCAAAGTAATCTGTGTGGCGGCGAGGAGTCGAACACTTGGACTGGCGCATCATGCACCAACTGCACGAGGAGTCGACCACCGTGATGTGATAAACTCTTCAGACCTGTGAACTGGTATTTTATTGCATGCACATGGCAATCGAAAGACACCACATCAACAGCGGCTGCAAGAGCCGCAGTGTGGCACCAGGGTGAGGAGAACCCAGAAAGCAGCTGCACACACGATCCCGCTTGACAGCAGCAGCAGTGGGTGTAGGGCTGCACGAATGCAGTCTTCTTGCGTGATGAAGCCGTCCTCATAGAGGCCTTGGCGTGGGAGTGGACGACAACACTCGTCGTTAGATCATCCACAGCATCAACCAACCTATAGCCTCGTTCCTGATCTGAATCCAGCCTGCGGCAGCGGGGCCGGGCTGCCAGGATGGCTCCCCTTAAACAGGTGGATCGGTCAGCCACGGTGGGCTTCTGCCCCACAGGGGGGCGACCGCTCCTCGCGGCCGGTACCGTGGCTGGAGCGATCGACATGAGCTTTAGTACCAGCGCCGTTTTGGAGATTTTTTCACTGGACTTCGCGTCTGGAGAGGAGGCGCCGGTGCTGGCGGGGAGCCTGGCCGTGCCCGAGCGCTTCAATCGGCTCGCATGGGGCACAGCACCCTCGGACGCCACCCGTATGCCGGTAAGTTGTCGCTTGGAATTGAAGGCCCGGCGTTCAGTGCCCTCACGGGTGATCTGCTCGACGCTAACGCTGTTGCACCCGCCTCGCAGCTTGGTATTATTGCGGGCGGCCTGGCGGATGGCAGCATTTGCCTCTGGAATCCCTCCAGCATCGTTGACGCTGGCGCCAGCAAGACGCCGCCGCTGCTGGCCAAGATGCAGAAGCATGGGGGCCCGGTGCGTATTGCGTCCGTGCACATGCCACTGCGGCAGCTTGTACCGGACAAAGGCTGTCGCAGGCTGCCTGGCCGAGTGTCAACTCTGGTGATGCGGTTGACACACAGGAGTGGGTGTGCGGTAGGACAAGTGCTTCGTCACCCGACCTGTCCAGGCCAGATTTCCTGCTGATTGCCACCAGCAGATCGCTGGGACCTGATTCATTGCCGGCCCCCTGGTGGTGGGCTGCGTTCGCTGATTGCCTCCCCCTTTTACCTCAGGTCAAGGGCCTGGAATTCAACTCATTCAGCCCCAACCTGCTGGCGTCGGGCGCGAGCGACGGGGAGCTGTGCATCTGGGATGTCGCCAACCCGGCACAGCCGTCGCTGTACCCGGCGCTCAAGGTGAGCAGGCGGTCCGACGCGGCCGCACGGCGCAGTCACCCGACGGGAATCCTTGTGCAGCTGCGGCGGCAGCTGGGCTCGCTCGAGGCCCTGCACACCTGCAGAACGCGGACGGTGCCGCCCTCAACTGCGATTGCAGCTTCAGCCGCGCCCACCAACACGGAATTGTTGCGGCGATGCACGCATGGTGCGCGCTCCCTGGTTGACGATGAATCGTGCGCTGCCTCGGCCTTGGCCGCTCGCAGAGCGGCGCCCAGGGCGCCCCTGGCGCTGGCCCCGTGGAGATTACCTACCTGGCTTGGAACCGGAAGGTGCAGCACATCCTGGCGTCGACGCAGGTGAGCGCACAGCTGATGGCCAGGGCCTGGCGGCAGGTCCCGGCCCGACCAGTGCGGCAGTTGCAGCGTTGGTGGCAGCTTCGCATGGCGGCGGGCGGAGCGCGACGCTGGATCAGAGGCAAGCAACTCAAGCATGCTGATGATGTGTGTGTTATTGCATCCGCAACGCACTCTGGGTTTGATGCTGGGTTTTGCGCGGCGTGCCATCAAAATGAGCAGGTGGACGGCGCCACGGTCATCTGGGACCTGAAGAAGCAGCGGCCGGTGATTACTCTCAAGGACCCCAACAGGTGGGCGCTGGCCGGCTGTCGGTTCTCACCGAACGCGTGCAGGCGCGCCTGCCGCCATGCAAGGGGTGCAGTGTGCGGCGGGCACCAACGCCGTGTCGAGGGCTGGGCCTGCCCTGCGCTCTGAACGTCTGTCCCTCCGCCCCGCCCGCCCCGTGTGCAGCCAGCGCCGCTGCAGCGTGCTGCAGTGGAACCCGGAGGTCGCGACGCAGCTGGTCGTGGCCAGCGACGACGACCGCTCGCCGACGCTGCAGCTGTGGGACCTGCGCAACAGCATGGGGCCGGTCAAGGAGTTTGTGGGCCACACCAAGGGCGTGCTGGGCATGGCGTGGTGCCAGCACGACCCGGGGCTGCTGCTGAGCTGCAGCAAGGACTGCCGGACGATCTGCTGGGAGGTGGCGACCACGGACGTCTTGTGCGAGCTGCCGGCCAGCGGCAACTGGGACTTTGACGTGCAGGTGTGGGGGCCGCCAGGAGAGGGTTTTGGGCCAAAAGGCACACGTGCGGTCTGCATGCAAACGTTGTGAGAGGTGACGCTCGTACGGTCATGCAAGCAGAGCGTGAGGGGGCCGCGCAGCAGCAAAGCGCGCAGATTGCAAGCCCGCCCGCGTGCTGGGCCGAGCGGAGCGGCGGCCGAGGTCGCGTCGCTGCTGCCCTGCGCGCCCGCCCCGGCGCGCCGCAGTGGAGCCCCACCCTGCCGGGGGTGTTCAGCACGAGCAGCTTCGACGGGAAGCTGGCGGTGCATAACCTGCTGGCCTGCACGGGCGGCGGCGTGGTGGAGACCATCAACGCGGACTTCAGCACCACAAAGGTCGCGTCAGGTACGTTGCTTTCCATCAGAGCACCCTGGGACAGCGCGCCGAGCTCCCTGAGCCTTGCCTTGTGCGGGCCTGGCGGGTGCTGACTGGAAACACCGGCTGCCCAGCAGCGAGCGCTCAGGCGCACACTCACGGCCGGGCTCGCCTGGAGACGGGCGCACGCCGGGCGGAGACTGTCCTGAAACCTGGCTGACGTAACCATCGCGCCTGTGCATACCTGCGCACCATGGCAGGCGCCGCCAAGCCCCTGAAGCGTGCGCCCGCGTGGATGGGCAAGTCGTCGGGCGTGGTGTTTGGGTTTGGCGGGCGCCTGGCCAGCTTCAGCCACTACAAGCAGCAGGTGTCGGACCCTGCCACTGGCCAGGTGGGCTCGGGCCGGCTGTTTTGGGACTGCGGCTGCAGGCAGACAGCACGCACTTTGTGACAGGCAGCTTTGCCAGACAGCAGGCGCTTGGGTGCAGGCGGCTGCAGCGCAAAAGGGAGGTCGCAGCCCCGCCTCGCTGCGGCGGGGCGAGGGCCGCATTTCAATGACAGCTCAATGCAAGCGGGGGTCCTGGGCACAGCCTTGGTTCTCGGCTCCTATCTACC
>NW_014012554.1:0-2213 GCF_000611645.1 Monoraphidium neglectum
GGCGGGGGTTGAGGTGCACAGCGCAGCGCCGGCGGAAGCCGCGCCCTGTTGAGGGTCAAGTATGTGGTGTGACGCGGCCGCGTGGGCCAGCCTCCCCAGCCGAATTGTCCCCAGCCTCCAGCTATGAGGTCAGAAGAGCCCTTGCCCCCTCCTACACACACCATTGTACATGCTGGACACCGCCGCGGCCAGGCCCTCAAAGGGCCCCATGGCGCCCTCCGGGTCTGACGAGTCCTCCACCTGGCGCCGTGAGGTGGGTTTGAGCGGAGGGGTGCGTGCAGGTGGCAGGGGGGTTGGTTCCGCTGCAGTCACGGAGCGATGCAGGGCGGGGGGCTCAATGCGCCGCGATTTGAGAGGGGTGCACTTGGCATTTGGGTGGAGCCAGCGGAGTCATTGGCGAGCACGCGCTGGTGCAACAAGTGGGGGGGCACAGTGGCTTCTTTTCCCCTGCCCCCACCTCCTTCCCTTCCTTTTTACCCCTTTCGTGCCCCCCCCTGTTGCAACCCCGCACCTGCTCCCAGGCCGTCTTGAGGGCTGAGAGGTAGAGGTGCGGGAGGAAGCCGGGGCGGTGGCGGCGCAGCTCACGGCACACGCCACGCGCCACCTCCTGGACCTGGGGGGGGGGGGGAACGGGGCGATTGTGTGAGAGGCTCTGCATGTGTGATGGGGCCCAGTGGGTCGACGCTGGAAGCAGTCGCACGACATGAGTGGCAAGGGGTGCGGGCGCGGTCGCCTGCAGCAGAGCTGCGGCGGCAGGCTGGTGCGTGAGGCCAAGCAAGGCACACAGCAGCGGACAGCCACTGGTGGAGAGGGAGGTGTGGCAGGCCAGAACGGAGGCATTTGCGACCGCCGACCGGTCCCCCTCCTCACAGCCCCGCGCACCTGGGGGTGCGTGCCATCCGCCAGCAGCCCCACCAGCCGCGCGCCCAGCCACTCGTCCTGGTCACGTGGCAGGCACCCCGCCAGCAGCAGCCGCCCCAGCAGCGCCGTGCACTGAGCGCGTCGCGCCGCCAGGCGCACCGCGGCGGAGCGGCGAGCGGCAGCCGCCGCCGGGGCTCGGCGGGCGCCGGCGTCCTCGTCGCCGTCTGGTGGCAGGCGAGGGTCAGCGGCGACATGGGAGGTGGCGCGGCGAAAATGTCAGGCAGTAGGCAGGCACTGGCGGCCGAAGCAGTGTCGCACACCACAAAGCCCGGTGGAGCCCAGTTGGCAAAGGGGCGTGGCCCAGCCGCACGTCCTGTTTGCAGCGGGACCGATGGAACGCGCCATGCACCCAGGAGAGCGGGCGCGAGCCAGGGCGATGCGAACGGAGGTCCCTCGCAGCGCCGCCGCTGCTCACCCTCCCACCCGTCCCCGCCGTCCTCCTGCTCCTCCTCCTCCTCCTCCTCATCCAGCAGTGCCTCCACGTGGCCCCACAGCCGCCCCGCAGTCGCGGCCGACACCGCCAGCCCCGCGCCCGCCACCTGCGCCAGCCCCGGGCCGTTGGAGAACGCGGCCAGGTCCACCAGGCCGCAGAACGCCTGGTCACGCAGCTCCTCCCACTCGCGCTTGGCATTGGCAGCCTGGCCGCCGTCGATGACGTCATCGACGGCTGCCGGCGCCGGGGCGTCCAGGATGGCCTCGAGCGCGCGCACGAACGCGCCGCGCCGGGCGACGAGGTCGGAGACCGCCGCGGCGCTCGGGCCGCGCGGGGCGGCGGCGGCGGCGGCGGCGGCGGAACCGCGGGCAGCGCGGGGGCGGCCCGAGGCGCCTGCGTCGTTGCGGCCCTCGTCCTCGTCCTCCTCTATGGCGTCCTGCGGTGCCGGGGGGTGGCGGGGTCGTGGGGTGTCTCTGGATGACCAGCTCAGGAGTTGGGGTTGCTGAAAGGCTGATGGCCCATTGCAGGGTAGAGCGCGGCCACTGGACACAACAAGACCGGGGGGCCGCCAAATCAGGCTCTGCCCAAAGGTGGAAGGGGAGGCTAGAGGAATGCCGCACTTCGTGGCACGCTCCGATGCAAGCGACCCTCTGCACTGCGAGAATGCCTGCTGGGTGCGCCCAATCCATCGCACACAACCAGCGTCCCCCCCCCCCACACTACCCCACTCACCGCAGCTTCCTCTGCCAGCGCTGCGTGTGCCCAGACCATTGCAAGCTGCCCCACCGCCACCGTCGCACGCGTTAGCAGGGTGCCCAGGTCGCGGCCCTGGGCGTGGCCACTGAGCAGAGACTGTGCG
>NW_014012554.1:2739-17593 GCF_000611645.1 Monoraphidium neglectum
TGTGAGGGGGCGGGGGGGGGGGGAGGGGGAATCAGGGGGGAGGGGGACGGGCGCGCAGAAGATGAGGAGGGGCACGAGCTCGAAGTCAAAGGGTACGCTGGCACAGAGAGCGGGAGCCAAGACGGCGCAGAGGCAAGACAGAGCAGGTGGTCATGATGCAAAGAGCCGGTTGGTGTGGCCTTGACGTGACGAGGTGATGCGAAATCTGCAGAACAACATGTCCCCCCAAGCACGCACACACAACACACAACACACAGGATATGCATATGTGTGTTGTGTCAGGGAGCCGCACGCCCCCCCAAGCACGCACACACAACACACAACACACGCACACACACGCACACACACACATACAGGATATGCATCCGTGCCCCACCTGTATCGCCTTGCCCATCTGCTGCTCAGCCGCCAGCTCCCGCGCCTCCAGGCTCAACAGGTGGCGCGCCCGCTGCAGCGCCGCCAGCAGGCTGTGCAGCACAGCGGGGGCGCCTGCGCCGCCGGCGTCACGGGTGGGCGGGCTGGGGCCGCGGGTGCGCAGGTCCTCCTCCAGGGCTATAACGCCTTTGCAAGTGAGGTGTGAGTTTTCAGGTGGATCAGACGCATTCAGGGGGGGGGTGCGATGGATAGGTGTGCAAGATGACAATCAGCAGCTCTACAGGAGAGTGGGTGACATCAGGCGGGTCCATGCGGCCTGAAGGCTCCTGGAACCCGGCCGCGGGGGAGCGGGTGCGTCAGAGTGGCGTAGGGCTCGAGGCGCGGCGCCCCCTCCTTATCACAGGCGGCATGCAAAATTTCCGTCATTTTTGGCCGCGAGAGGATGGTCCCTGCATTCTCGCCCGCAAAGGCCAGGTTCCCCGTCCCCTGCCTCCCCCCGCGCACCTTCCACCAGGTCTGACAGGCTGAGCCGCCCTACTGCGGCCGCGGCCGCGCTGACCTTGGCGGCTGTGGAGGCACACGTGGCGCGCAGCACGCGCGACGCAGGGTCCTGGGGACAGGGGAGGCGGGTAGGATGATGTTTGACGATTGATTGTTGTAGTCCAGAGCAGACCAGCTTGTTTGTGAGGAAATATCGACCAAAAACCGCCGACATAGGGCGGGGAGCGGCAGGGCGGCGTTGCGGCCGCGAGCCCCACCTGCAGCGCCGCGGGGCCAGCCTTGGTGCAGTGCACCAGGGTGGCTGCCGCCTCCGACAGCAGCTGGTCGTGGGTGTGGCGCGAGAACAGGCCTGGGAGTCAGAGGGGGGGGCAGGGTGCTGATGATTAGCGGCGCGGCAGCGTATGACCAGGAAAACATGATCCATCTGCCACAAACTTCCCGGGAGTCACACACAAGTTCCCCTGCTTTGCCAAAGGCGCATTGCCGCAATCCATCGATCGATTGGTCGCATGCCAGAGATGGGGTGGACCCTTGCAGTACAGCAAAGTATTTGTACGACAGGGCACAGCCCAACGCCTCCTGTGCGCCATTGCGGCACGGTCAATGCTCTCAGCAGACCCTCCACCCATCCACATACTCCTTGCAGGCCGCCTGTGCAGGCCCCAGCTCAAGCCGCGCCCCCCTCACCCGCGACCTGGTCCAGCAGGGCCTTGTAGGCGGCCTCCTGCTGCCGCAGCGCAAACAGCTCCAGCTTGAGGGACCGCACGCTGCGCACCAGAGGGGCCGCCTGGCACAACAGCACGGCGGCAGGGGAAGCAGCAGAGCTGATGACGTGGCGTGCATCAACACCCCGCGATGGCTCACCGCATTGTGAGCCATTCCAAGAACCTGGCAAGATCGCAGCAACAACCATCTACAGCAACGCGCTGTGAAACAAATGCTGCCGGTGCTTTGATCTGTCACACATGACAGGGCGCTCACCACCTCCGGCTCAGCCTGGAAGCTGCCCAGCAGCTTGGGCAGTGCCGCCATCAGCGCCACGCTGCCGGCCTGGTGCTGCGCCGCGCGCTCGGACGCGGCCGTGGCCGCACGCCCGCGGCGGGCGCCGGCCAACTGTTGGTGAGCGGCCCTGCACGCAATCAGTTTGAGGACAAGCGGGGCGATGACGTTCCATACGCATGAGATCACACAAGCAACTTTGCATGGAGCCAAAACACAAAGAGCGCACCATGCATTTAATGATGTATGGCCGGCTTGGCCCAGGCGACCGTTCACCTGTCGATCTGCGCCGCGACCAGCGCTGCCAGGTGCGCGTTACCCAGCCGCCCGCGCCGCCCCGCGGCCGCCTCGTCGGTCAGCGCGGACACCAGCAGCTGCATAACGCAGGAGCAGGGGCAGAGGCTTTCATCCATACAGCGAGAGGTGTAAGACGGAAAGGGTTCTTGCACTTCCTGCAGGATGCTCTCTTCTTGGTCGCCTGCCAATCAGGGCATCACCCCGCATTAAAGCTGTGCACGCAAACTCCTGTAAACAAGCCCATGCAAGGAACACTCGTGATGAACACACACACACACACACACACACACACACACACACACACACACGACACACAACAACACACACACACGCACGCGCGCAACTGCACACACCTGCGCATCATTCAGCAGCGGCAGCTCCTCAGCCAGTGCCCCCACCAGGTCCGCCACGCCGCCCGCGCTCAGGGGCTGGACCGGCGCCGCACCCGACAGGCTCGCGCGACGCTCGGCAGCAGAGGGGTCCACATCCTGGGGGATGGCAGGTGGAGCACATAAGCTTGGGCTCCATTGTTACTCCAGAGGAAAAGATGGGAACGGTATGGCGTTTCAGGACGCAATGGCAGCACCGCCTGCCACAGCAATGCAAGCGTTGCTTCGCCCGCAGATCAAGCAGCAGTGAGCAATGATGGAATACGCCTAGGCGAGGCATCCCAGTGCAGCAGGTCGCATCCCACCTCCCCAACTGCCAGCCGCCCCATCATGAGCAGTAGACCCTCCAGCTGGGCGGACTCCTTGCTGTCACCGCCAATGCCGCTGCCGCTGGCGCCCTCGCCGGGGCCGCCATTTGCGGGCGCAGGCGACTTTGGCCCCTTCTTGCCCGCAGCGCCGCGGCCGCGCTTAGCGGCCGCCGCCGCTGCCTGCGGCACGAAAAGGGCAACATGGACCGTCAGGTGGCACGAAAACAGGCAGCAACATGCCAACGCAGACGTTACCAAGGTTCGTGCGCCCTGCAAACCTGCGGGACTGCGCACCTTCGCCGCCTCTCTCTCCGCTAGTGCCTGCGCCTCCGCGCCCGCCTCCTCCAGCATTTGCACCACCAGCCCGGCCGCCCCCTTGCGCACAGCCTCGTCCTCGTCAGCCAGCAGCTGGTACGCCGCGCGCACGTCTGACAGAGGAAGCTGGCGGGTAGGGCAGGGAGGGTAGGGCTAGTCGGTGGAGAGGCTCAGCACAAACGTGGCACAGGGCGGGCTGAGGACGATGCCAGGTGGGAGCAGGCGGCAGGGTTGCTAGGAGCATCGCAGCGACAAGTCGGCGGGCGGAGGGAGAGCCTTGAGCTATCACACCTATACCTGAGTCTGCACGACTCACTCGCAGGAATTTGGTTGTGCTATTGTTGATCGCAACTGCGCTGATGAAACCCCGCCCGCACCCAGGACGTTGCGGTTGGTCCAGCCCCTCCCACCATTGTTGCACAGCGTCGAGAACGGCGGCTCTGTCCAAAGCCTACCTGCTTGGTCTTGACTAGTACCCCCAGCAGCTTGAGCCCCGCGGCCGCCACGCCCCCATCCGTGTCGCTCATCAGCTCCACGAAGCGCCCCTTGAAGCGCCCCGTGAACTCCGCCAGCCGCGGCAGGTTGTCGCTGGGGGGCGGGAGGTGGTGGCAGGTGGCGGTCGTGGTGATTGTGATGATGGAGAGGTGGTGGACAACGGTAGGCAGGCACAGACATTTGGAGTTGGTGCTGGTGTGCAGCAGGCATGGCGATTCAGCAGAACGGCACCGCTGGCGGGCAAAAAAACACCTGAGCCAGCAGCAAGGGTCCAGGGCGCAGCCAGGCGCTGGTCACCTGTCCTGGTAGAGTCGCTCTATGGCGGCCACCGCGGCAGAGCGCACCTCGGGGTGCGCGTCACTCTGCAGGGCGCGGGTGGGGCGCGGTAGGGACTAGGTTGCCACAGCGCACATGGAACATAGACGCCCAAGGCGCGTGCTGCTTGCGCACATGCGTGCAGCATCTGCACCTATGCCCATCCACCTCGCCCTTTGTCCGACACGCATCGCCCCCCCTGCACCAAACCAACTGCCGATCCCGCTGTCCCATGCCCCACCGGCTGCCATTCCTCCCATCTGCAGCTCGTCCCTGCCTCTCAATTAATCCGTCCCACCCACCCAACTCCGCCCAAACCTGTGCCCACGCGAGGTACTTCAGGTACGAATCCGACAGGAAGGTGGAGGGGCAGGATGACGCCCAGGACCCAATGGCGGAGACCACCTCACGCCGCACGCGGGGGTCCACATCCCTAAGGCGCAAGGGAGTGGGCGCGTGGGTGCGTTGGTTAGCCAGTGGGCCGCCTGCCTGCGGCCCTCCAGAAGCACCCCCGCAGCTGCACGACTGCGCATGGTGCCTGAAGGAGGCGGCGCAAGCTCCGCGGCGGTAGGCAGGGCCCCACGTCGGGCTGCAGCCGCTCGGGAATACGAAGCTGCCCCCAAACCTCTGGTTGTCAAAATACAGCCGCCCTTGGGGCCCCAACGCACCTGAACCTGTGTGCAAACACGCCCTGAAACAGCACCCCGATGACCTGCTCCAGCTCCTTGGCGCGGTGGTGCAGTGTGGCCACCTGGCGGCGCAGCGCGGCCGCGCGGTCGGTCGCAGCCTGCAAAAGTGGCGATGCAGGGGCGTTAGATTGTCGAAGTGGTGAGATTGCAGCACTTTCTAGGGTCACTGCGGCCATTGATTGCAGGACTATCAACCCAGCGGCTGACCTACAGTTGAAAAGACCAGAGTTGCTGGCAGAGTTTCAGCCTCAGGCCTGTGATGCCCCAGCGTTACCAGGCCCTGCCTTTTTCGTGTGGCACGCACTTGTTTGCCCCTTCCAACACACGCGCACACGCACACACACACACACACACACACACACACACACACACACACACACACACAGACGCATACACGCACGCACCTTGCCCTTCTTCTTGCCCTCCTGCTCCTGCTGGTACTGCGCCGTGTCGCGCGCCTCTGCCAAGCCAACGCCCACCGTCACAAAGCTGCTGACCACCTGGGCCGCCGTCACGGTGCCCGCGTAGCGGAAGGGGCGCACGGGAGAGCTGCAAAGCGGTAGAATGGGATGGGGAGGGGGGCCGCCGCAGCGTGGTGGAGGGCGGGTGCCAGCAAGCTGACGAAGATTGTGATGAGGCCATCACCAGTCTTCGTGCGCAAACCAGAGCTAAAGGCAGCAGCCAGGCACACAAACTCAACGCTTGCCGGACTGAGAGCATGCTGACCGCCTGGATGGCCCACCAGCTGAGGGCTGTGACTGTGTTGGTGATGCGGTCGGGCAGGCGCGCGTCAAACAGCACCTCCTGCACGGTAATGGAAAGGGTTGTTTTGTTGTCGCGACGCCATGGCGTTTTGAGGAGCTGCACTTGTGCAGCAAGGCACGCAGCAAAAGCAGCGACCTTAAAGGCGCCCGTGCTGCAACTGCAAAGCACGCCCCATGCATGATGGTTTGCCCTCACCTGCGCCGCTGCTTCGCGTATGGCGGCGTCCCAAAAGGCGCGGTAGTGCTCCAGGTACGTCCGCGCGACGCCGCGGTGCGTGAAGGGATCAATCCCGGACTCCTGAGATTTCACGAGGTGGCAGGGGCGTGGGTCACGAATTGGTGAGGGTCGCACGGGTCCCTCATCGCCGCTTGCAGCACCTCCCTGCTTCCCCTGCCAAGACATGCGCAGCAGCCTGCGTACCGAGCAGCGTCTCATCCGCAGCAGCCCGGCCGCCTCTGGCAAGAGGGCACAAGCTCACCACACCAACCACTCAGGCCCCCTCTTCCGACCATGCGAGCCCCCACCTCTGTGATGCGCAGCGCCAGGTTCTGCACGACCTCGTCCACCTCGCCACCCTCAACGTCCTCAGCAGTGACCTCGTCCAGGCTGCCCGTGGACTGCAATTGTGTTGATAGCCGTTGGATTGGGAGCCAAGAGGCAGGCACATGCAGTGGATGGGCATGCAAGGTGGGAAGAGGTCGCATCGTCGCATCCTGCTTGTGCAAGGCACTGCGCAGAGCGGCAGCTCTGCAGCAGCTCGTTGCGCAGGCTGCGCCTGCTGGGCACCAGCATGCATCCCCAGACCCGCACCTTGACCAGAAGCGTGAGCAGCTCCGCCGTGGCCTCGTCCCTGTTGCTGCGGTACCGCTCCACCCACTCCTGCGACCAATGGACACGGCACACGTCAATGCTGCGGCTGCCACGAGGTTGTGCAGCACCGCACTGCTGAACGGCAGCCATCATGATGCATGACGCGCGTAACCTTAGGGGCATGGACATGCATGCCAGTCCCAACCCACCTTTGCTGCGCGGGGAACGGAGCTGCCATGCTTCACCAGGACGTCTGTGTACGTGGAGGGAACAGCACGGGTTTGAATTTCAGTGCACCCCAACACCGCATGGTCCTTTCCGCTCACTGCATGCGGCTGACAGTGCCTATACAGCGCGGCAGCCACCAAAACATCTGGAATCACCAAGCGTACCGAACAGCTGCAGGTCGTGCAGGTCCGCAGGCTGCCGCTTTGCACGCTTCTGTGCCATTGCTGCAGGTGCGCCGCCGTCACCACCCTTCTGCCGTTTGGGTGTGGAAGCCTGGGATGGTGCAAGGAGGTCTGATATTGTGACCATATCTACATACACAAGATCAAGGGTGCATGCACTGCACGCAGCACGCACTTGCATTGCTTCGCACCTTACGCTTGCGCGCGGTCCCCACATCCGAAGGCTGCACGTCCTCGTCACTATCCCAGCCATCTTCAGAGTCCCTGCGATGCGGAATGAGCCCGTGATGACGTCCAAGCGATCTAGGCGCCTTCCCGCAACACTGCTCCCTTGACGGGGCCCCAGCTGACCCCTGGGCTGGCTCCTCTGCTAGGCTTTTCTTTGTCCTCGTGCTGCGCGCCTCGCGTGCCATGGCTGGCAGAGATCTATCAGCTATACAACAGTGTCACCGCAGGTCTGGCACATGGCTGACTTAGGGCAATAAGCACACAGGTGTTCCAATTCACAACGGACAATGCGGCAACAAGGTGTGCATTGTGCCGTGCCCAGTTGAGCCGTGCTGCGCTTTGGCCGTGCTGTGTGTCATGCCCAACCCATTTAAATCCCTGATTTTCCGCGTAGGATACGGGGTTCTGTTGGGATAACAGCATGCAGTTCCGAACCATATTTCGACCGCAAATCACGGCGAGTCGCTACTTTCCTCGTCCATTTCCCCTCTGGCTGGCTTTGACACGGCAGATCTCCGTACTGATCCAGCATGGAGAGCAATGGAACCTGTGTCTGCGTCCGGATGCGGCCACCAAACTCTAGGGAGAGTGGCATGCGGTGCCTGTCACGGACGAGCGCGACTGCTGTCGCGTTCAAGCCGCCAGGCGACGCCACTTCCTTGGGGGGCGCGAGTGCGGCCAGCAGCACCTTCTCTTTCAACAAGGTCTATGGTACGAAGGAAGTGCAATTGCGGCTCAAAGTGGGATGCTGTGTGCATGACCTCGCATGCGTCGCAAGGGTGCGTGCTGCCTCTTCTGCTGCGTCAGCGAACGAACACAGGGTCCTTGTGTCGCACTCGACAATGTCAGGGGAGTCAACATCGCAGCGCGACGTCTTTGATGACTGCCGCCGTGTCGTGCACAGCGTTCTGGGAGGCTACAACGGCACCATCATGGCGTACGGCCAGACCGGCAGCGGTAAAACCCACACACTCATCGTGCGTTGCAGCACAGACCAGGGTAGGCTGCATGCCGCATGACTCGGGCAGTCATGCATGCCAGGTTCTGCTTGCAAACAACAAGATTGCAGCACCACCGGTGCAGCCATGCAGCCAAAGTTTCATGCATGGGCCATGCAGCATGTGTTGCATGCCCTTACGACATCACACAGCACTTTGTGCTTAGGCGAGCACTTGCCACCTTCGTTTCGCCACACAGACAAACACACCTTTCAGCCCTTACAGCCAATTAATACATGCTCCCCAATTATAATTGTGCGCACCCCTCAGGGAGACGTCGCAGACCCCGAGCTGCGGGGCATCGTGCCGCGTGCTGTCGAGGCGCTGGGCGAGGGCATTGCGGCTGACGACAGCGGCGCAGAGTACGAGGTGCACAGGCCTCGCGGGGAATCACACATGATTGATATTGTGACGCCAACAACAGGTGTCACGTGTCGCTTGCCTGGTGCAGCAGAGCCTGCGGTTGTATGATGATCCCGCATCTTGCGCCATGCCAGCAGCACCGGCCCAGGAAATTCTGCGAGCTCGCTGATGCCAGCAACTAACGGTCACAGAGCATGCCACACACGGTTGCGATGCACCACTCCAACCCAGGTGCGTTTGACTGTTGTTGAGATCTACTGTGAAAAGATTCGCGACCTGCTGGATCCCCTTGGTCGCGACAACCTGCCCATCAAGCAGGGGCTGGATGGCGGCATGTTTGTGGAGGGTGCGCTCAGGGTATGTTGAAGGGCGGCTGCATGCCATTTCCAAGAATCCCAGTCAAAGCTGGAGCGCAAATTTGGTGTTGAGGTCCAAGCACCGCGTTGTCTGCCAAGTTGCTAGCGGCTCAGTCAATCGCAACGCCCGCAACCCTTCACCGCCTCCTCGTTCTCAGGTGCCACTGAGGTGTGTGTTGCGGATGAGGAGCAGCTGGTGGGCGTCATGGAGGCGGGCCTGGCTCAGCGCGCCGTCAAGGGTGCGTGGGTGGGTGGTGGGTGGTGTTGAGGATGGGTGGATGTGCGGGTGGGTGGGTGGGTGCATGGGTGAGGGGGGAAGTGGGGCTCAGGAAGATTCTGGGCTGTTGTGGTCAACGTGAAATGGAGAAGTCACCAGATTTTTCTCGCATGCACGTTTTGGCACCATCCGGCACACCTTGCTTGCTCGACCTCCTTGTGCCCTGTGCTTTGCTGTGAGAGCGGCATCACCTTGCGCATTGCGCTCGTGCCCGGATGTCTGGCTCCTGAACGCAGCCACCGCCATGAATTCTGCCAGCTCGAGGTCTCACTGCATCGTGACTGTGGCGGTGGAGAAGGCCTGCCCAGACGGCTCAACAGTCAGCGGGAAGCTGCGCATGGTGGACCTGGCCGGCAGGTGCGTGCAACCTAGGGCTGGGCCTGCAACACTCCACCCCCTCTCCCCGCCAGGGCGTCCCCTCCTGTTCAATCCAGCACTGATTCTGTATGCATTGGGCCCAGCGGCAATGCACTGTCATTGCCTGCTGGTGGCAGCTGCTGCGGATGCGTGCTGTTGTCAATTACAATTGCTGTGGTGAGGTACGCCAACCTCACGGTCGCCCTGATCACGACTGCCGCCCCTTGCACGTGACCAACAGCGAGCGCCAGGACAAGACGGGCGCTGCGGGTCAGACGCTGGTGGAGGGGTCCCTCATCAACCGCTCCCTGTCGGCGCTGGCCAACGTCGTGTCGGCCCTGACTGAGGGCGGCGGCCCAGGGGGCGGCCACGTCAATTACCGCGACTCGAAGCTGACGCGCATGCTGCAGGACTCGCTGGTGGGCGGGTTTGGGGGGTGCCACCATCACTGCCCTTAGTGAGGGCAGTGAAGACAAGGCAGGGCCGGCATCTGAGGCTGGTCCTGACCAGAAGCACAGCTGGCTGGTTGCAGGGGTCGGTGACTGCTGGGCAGACCCACACTGCGCGCCCATGCACAACCTGCGCCGCCACATGACGGTGCTGCGTGCTTGTCCCCGACCCTGTGCAGCTCCGCTCCGCTCAGCTCGCCGCCGCCGTCCTGGCACCGCGCCGCGCCCCCTGCTGCCTGTCCTTGTCCCAGGGCGGCAGCGCCCGCACGGTGCTCATCATCAACTGCTCCCCGTGCGCCGACAACGCCGCCGAGACGCTGTCGTCCCTGCGCTTTGGCAGCCGCGCCCTGGGCATCAAGAACACTGTGTCCGCCAACAGGCGGCTGAACCCAGAGGCGCTGCAGCGGCAGCTGGACGAGGCGAGAGCTCAGGTGCGTGCCCGGCTGGGGTGAAGTAAGGGGGGCAACGAAGGGAGAAGCCGGGAGCTGGGTGGTTGAGGAGGGGCAAGCAACGCCTGGATCTGTGGGCCAGCGGCGGAGGTACCTGGGTTCACTGGGTCGGCGATGCCTGGGAGGGAAGTGGCATTGCCACCAGCAAATGGGCAACCAACCTGCCCAAATGCGTGTGCGTGTTTGCAGATCGAGGCGCTGCGGCAGGAAGTTGAGGCACTGAGGGCAGCAGGCAGCAGCACCATCGATGGCGGAGGGAGATTCACAGCGGGAGCGACCCAGCAGGGCGCCACGGCGGTGGTAGCTTCAGAGCGTGAGGAGCCCCTGCAGCAAGTGCCCGGAAATGCCGGGGCCCTGGCGCACGCCAGCAGCAGCAGTGGTGTGGGCGGCGGCCTGCAAGCCGCGGGGCCGTGGGTGGAGCCTCTGGCGTGCGGGTTTGCTCTGGCTACGAGCATGCTGCTTTACATGGGCTTTGAGGACTGGCTGCTGCGACAGCACGGGTACTTGGTGGGCTGACAGCTACCTGGAAATGGATTTGCACTCTGGCCTGCTATGATATGAGCTCTTGCCTGCAGGCCATGCAGGATCGCAGGATGTGCACTAGTACATCAACGCTTTTTAAAACATAAGCGATGCAGACTGTGCAGCTGTCTCGTTCCTGCAGCTGCAGCTGCACTCGTGGGCGCATCACTTGGCAGATTCTGAGCTCAAGCTGCAGCAGGTTTTAGCCTTCCCACGTGCACAGTCCACTTGCGCAGTCACTAGGTGGAACGGCCAGCTTAGCCTGTCTGTTGACAGATGCAGCTGGACGTCAAAACAATTGTCTGGGCTCGTGCACTCACAGACCGCGCCAGAGTAATTGCAGTGTGCGGCCAACGGTGCGTGGCTCTTGTGGCAGCAGCGCGTGATTAGCTGCGTCACCAGATTCCCCTCGCAGTGAAGCCATCCCTATGGCAGCTTCGGTGCGAGGCCTGCTTCTCACCCCATGTGCGCGTGTGCGGTGTCTGGTGCGCTTGCGGGACACCTTGCACACTGCGTTGAAATACTTTGCACACAGTAAGCAGAAGTGCGCTAGGAGCGACCCGGTACAGCAACACTTTTGGCAGGCTGACAAGTTCATGCAAGCACTCAAGCACGCCCCCACCCAGATGTGCAACACATACTTTACATGAACGCTCCTACGATGCCCATGTTTATGCAACAAAAGTATGGTACAATACAAACAGCAAGGTGCTTCTCAGGCAAAGTTGTTGTTGCACCTCTAGTCAACCTCCTCCACCTCAAAGTGCCAATCCGCAATCACTAGCCAGCTGACCGCCGCCCGCAAGGCGTCTGCGCCGCCGGCGCGGCTTAGCAGGCGGTGTGCGATTGAATCCCTCACGCGCCCAGCCCACGCGCGCGGGTGGCCCTGGGCCTCGACCCACGCCATGAGGTCCCCATCCTCCACCCGCGCAAAAAAAGATGGGTCGGCCCCACAGGTACCTATGACCAAATTGAGTCCCCAAGAATTGTCACCGCAAAGAGAGAGGACGCGGCACAGCGGCGCAAAGGCCTCCTGGCCCTCAGCCGGCGGCCGCGGACAGGTACCGCCGCACACGCGGCCGCCGAGCAGCGCATGCAGGCTGTCGCCCCACGCCATTCCGTCACATTGCTGGGTCTGCGCGAGCCATATAAAGATCTCGTGATCATTCAACCCCCCACAACTCCATGGCATGTCCTCCAGGTGTCCGCCGCGGATGGCGCCCAACATCGCACTCAGGGAGGCACTCGTCCGCCCCTCGACCCAGCCCCGCGCGTTGAAGGGGCCGCCATCATCCTCAACCGCCAGGCGCTGTGCCTGCCGGCTGCCGAGCACCGCCAGCATGTGGGGCGAGTGGCCCGCCTCGGCAGCAGTCCTCGCCGCAAAGTTGAGATAGTCCTGCATCAGGGACACCTCGTCCACCCACGCCTTGTGGGCCGGCCCCAACTGGCCGAGCGCATCCGCCTCCAACAGAGCCGCAGCCTGCAGCTTGTCCAGCGTCTGCACGAGCCAGGGCGGGCGGCGTGGCGATGCCGTGTGAGTACGCATGTGCGCGCGCTTTGCACGCGCGTGCAGGGGGTCTCGGGTCACTCATGCACGGGTTGTGCAGGCACGACCAAATGACACCCTCGGGTTGACATCCAGCCTGAAGTCCCAATCCTGCGTTGGAGGCACTTAGCATGCGTTCCTCTGCCAAACTGGGCCTCAAGGGATCCGGCCGCCCACCTGGCTTTGCAGTGCCCATTGCTCGCTAAGCGCGTTGCGCACGTCCAGCGCGGTGCCCCGCCGCACCGCGCGCATGACAGCCAGCTGCAGCCGCTGAGACTGCAAGCCCTGCGCACTCCAGCCAAAGTGCTCGTGCACGGCGGCAAAGTAAGCGTAAGCCATGTCCTCCGCCTGTTCCTCGCCCCCCGCCGCACCCAACCCAAGCCAGCATCCTGCCAGCTGTCTCTGCAGCGCGTCCGAGTTGGGCGGGGCGCACTGTGCGTCCAGCTGCAGGCCGGCGCGCGCCAAGCGGGGCGCTAGCCAGGCACGGCCGGCCATCGACAACGTCGCATGCTGCGGGGCGGCCTCGCTCGGCGAGACCAGGGTCGCGACCACTGCCTGCAGGACTTCCACCGCCACGCCCTTGCCACGCGCCTCCTCCCAGATCTCGTCGAGGGCAGCAAACAGCGCCCCCGGCGCCAGCAGCGGGAGGTCGCACTCCCAGCAGTCTGCTGTGCCCCAGCCCTCGCGCCCGGCGCCGTCGTTCCCCGTGAGGCGGCAGACGGCTTCCGCCAGGGCCCGGGGCAGCTTGCCGCCCTCGCCAGAAATGGTCAGGGCGAAGCGCGCCCCGTGCAGCACCTGACGAAGCAGCTGCGCGTCTGACAGCGTCGCCGCGTACGTGGCTGCAGCGGCGATGAGCTCCCCCATCCGGAACTCGCGGTGGCCGGCATGCGCGGTGGCCATCCGCATCAGGAGCTCCTGCACCCTCGGATCGCAGAGCGCCGGCCGCGGGCACGACGGCAAGCCCGCCAGGCACAGCTGCACGGCAGCTTCCCAGCCCGCCGCGACGGTCGCCTCGTGGCGTGCGCTGGACTCGTCCAGGCCGCCCAGCACGAGGTCCTCGACGCGCTGCTCCAGGATGGCACTGCTGAGCTGTCTATGGCACAGGGCAAAGACCATCGCCGCATCGCTGCCAGCCGTGCGTGCGCGGAACGCGCGGGACAGGGCCTCGGGCTCACAATGCATCCCGTCCGCCAGAACGCTGCGCACGATGCTGGCGGCGCAGCGTCGGACAGCAAAGGCCTGCAGGTCCGCATGCATAGCGACCGCCTGGTCCGACGAGCCGTCGTGCGATGCGCGGCAGATGTCGACGGCGTCCGCCCACTGGCCGGCCAGCAGGGCCGACTTGGCGGCTGCCATGACCTGGGCGCGCTGGCTGACGAGCCCCGCGCCGCCGCCCAGGTCAAAGCCGGCGGCTGCGCACAGCAGGCGGCGCAGGGCCAGGGGCTGCAGCAGCGCCGTGACGCCTCCCTGAGCCGCATAGGGCAGCAGCAGCAGGGGGGCCATGGGTCCGCACAGCGCCAGCAGCGCGCCCACGGCGTCGCCGTCCACCTGCAGGCGCGCCTCTGCGGCCGCCACGTCGGGTGCTGCACCAAGCTGCTGCGGCTGCTGCTGCGGCTGCTGCTGCAAACTTTGGGCATAGCGCAGCATCCACAGCGCCATGCCCTCCGCTGTCTGTTTTTGCAGTCGTCGCCACGTCACCGCTGCATACTGCCACGGCCGCCCGGGCGCCGCGGCCGGGTGCTGCGTCCGGAACCACTCGATGTCGAACCTGCAGCACAGCTGCAGGCTGCCGCGGCTGGTGCTGGCAAAGTTGGTGGGTCCGGCAGGCGGGAGATGATGATCTGCAGGACCTCGGGCGGCAGGGCCGTGAGGAGCATGGATTGTGGTGCCGCCATGGCGCTGCAGCTTCGGTCCGGCCGGGGTGTCGGGCGGGCGCCTTTGAAATTGAGATAGGACGCGGCCGCCTCAGTGGTGATCCTGCGATGTGCCAAGAGGTAGGGATGCAGGCGACAGAGCTGAGCGCATTGTACACATTTTAGTGTTACAGTGCTGTGGCAGCCGCCACCATCAGTACAATCAGCGGCAGCAGGCGCAGATCGAGCCCCAGCTGACAGGTGGAGCGGTGCGCCGGCAGCTGTGCTGCAGCCAGGCTCAGGAGCACGACTACTGATTTCAACCTACCAATAGATTTCTGAAGGTTTTTCAAGGCGTACCAAATGCTCTTTGGGGCACGCGATCTACCCGCGATGATCTCACGACAATTCAAACCTGCACGTATGGTATGACGTGTATAAATCAGTGCGAGGCTTCATTATATTACCCTTATAGCATGCTGCTGCCGCAAGCCGACGATGGCCTGGAAACCATCTGGAAACCTGCTGGAAACGCACCGGCCCCACCTTACTCACACTGCACCCACGCACCTCACGGCCCTTGTGTGTATGATTGGCTGCTGCCCACCTCGCACCAGTTACAGCACGAGTGATCATACCACTCTCACCAACTCCTCTGCAGAAGGGGTAAATGGAAGTATACCTCAGCTACAGTACCTTGGGAGTCGTAGTCGGCCGTCACAGTCTCACAGCCTGGGGCATGCGGTGGCAAGTGCCGCTTTCATACCAGCACACATGCCGCTTTCATA
>NW_014012553.1:0-17050 GCF_000611645.1 Monoraphidium neglectum
AAGTCGTCAGGGGAAGAAAGCGCGAAGTAGATTCCGCCCAGGGGCTCGCAGTCGGCGGGGGCGAGGGGCTCGCAGAGCGGGATGACCACGATCGAGGCGACGGCGTGGCAGGCCGGCGTGAAGACGTCGGGCGCCGGCTTGGGGACCTGCGGCTCCGGCGGGACGGCGCGGCGCGCGCCGTCGGTCCGTTGGGGGCGCGGGGTCAGGGTCAGAATTAGGATTGTGACATATGCGTGTTGCGTATTGCGTGGCACGTGTGTGTTGTGTGCACGTGTGCGGTTTGTTTCTTGCGCTGTATCTCTGTGTTGCGCGGTACCATTTTGTGTGCGCGACTTCTGTCACACCGGAAACCCCGCAGCGCACCTGCTGGAAGTACTGCGTGGTGTCAGACACGAACCGCGCCTTGCCAGACTTGAGGGCAAAGCTCAGCAGCGTCCCGGCCAGCGGCAGCGCCGTCGCCGCCAGCGGCGCGCGCCGTGGCTGCGCGGCCGCGCCGCCGCCGCCGTCGCCGTCGCCGTCGCCGCCGCCGTGGGTGCCGGCAGATAAGGCGGCTGGGGGCTCATAGGTGGCGGGGTGGGGGTGGGTGTCATCCTTTTCCACGATGACGAGGGAGTCTCCATCCAGCAGGCCCAGCCGCACCGCCATGCGCACGTTGGTGGCGGCCTGCAGGTAGTCGGACAGGCCCTGCGGACGAGTCATCGCGATGAGTAGCATGGGGGTGGTGCCGTCCGATTAGTAAGATTCAGAGTATGAGCGATGGAGGTATACAAAGCAGTGAACGTGGCCGCCCGCGCACCAAGCGGCGCGGGCACGCTCCCTGCCGTGATGCTACAGCGGGGCGCGTGCGCGGCGACGTCGTCGCAGACAGGCGCGCGTCGCGGCCTAAGAGGTGGGATGAGTCGCGCGCTTTTGAAATTCACGCGCGCGTGTGAGCGCCATGCAACGCTGCGTCGCGCCGCGCCGCGCGCCTGCATGGCGAGCCCCGCGGCTGCGGTTGTGTCTGGCTCCTCTTCAACCGCTGCCATGACTCGGCAGAGCCTGGCAAACTGGGGGGCGAAGCAGAGCGGGCATCCCAGGGGGCAGGGGCGGATGCGAGGTGCGTCAGAGGGGCCCGGGGGGGGGGTGTGTGCATCAGACGCGGGTTGGTTTCGCACAAGTGCGGGGCGGGGACCTGCCAGTGGCTGCCAATTGCACGAGCTACTACCGTATCCCTATGCTAGAGCGGGGCGGCCAGGGGCCGCAGCAGCCGCGCAAGCGGCAATAAGGGTAGCCCCGCGGTTGCAGTCGGGCGATCCGAGGTGGGTGCCACTCGGTCCCCTTGAGTGCCCATGCCATCCGTCTTGCCACGCGCACGCACGCGCGCCCGAAACCCCCACGCACCTGGGGGTTGCACACGTGCGTAAGCAGCGCCGTCGCGGCCAACCCGAGCACCGGCAGCCACCATCCCGCGCCAAACGCGCCGGGCTCGAGCGACGCCACGGTCAGGCACCCCAGCAGCCGCGGGCCGGCCGTGATGGGAACCAGGAGGAAGCTGCGGAGCCCTGCCCGCCGCCGCAGGGTCGCCAGGTCGTGCGGCAGTTGTGGCGCCGCGTCCCCCTGCAAAAAGCGGGGGTTAGGGCAGCATGCACGCACGTGGTGGGGTGGACGGGTACATGCGAAAAGGATGAGCTGCTGTGCCACGCGAAGCGGCCCAGCAGGGTAGCACAAGAGACCCTGTTCTGCCCTGCTGGATTTGAGTGCGCAGAGGCAGGCGCAGGGGATGCCCGGAGGTGACAAACCCAGGCTGCTGGCGCGCCGCGGGCGTGGACGGGGCAGCTGGCCGCTGGGGCGCGCGCCTCAACGGCGCGCCTGCCTGGCGCGCCTGCGTGGGGCGCCTGCCTGGCGCACCGTGGTGGTTGGCTCCGCGTCGAAGCGCAGGGCGCAGCCCTCTGCAAAAACCCGCAGCGCGCTCCAGTCCGCCCCGCGCGCCACCACGGGAAACGCCCTGCACACGCCCTCGCCGACGCCGCTCGCCGCCAGCAGCACCGCCGAGGCGGCGCCGCGGGGCCCCCCGCCGGGCGTCCGGACGGCGGCGGAGATGCTGCGCGGCGGCGAGGGGGCGGGCGCGCGCGCTTGGGCGGTCAGAGTCGATCGTGATGTCCCACGCCCGGAAGCCTTTCTTGAGGTGGGTAACAACCGCAGCTGGCGGCCGCCTGCCCTGCAGCTCCGCACAACGCGTCGTTGCCGCTGCATGTCCCGTTGGGGGGCTGCGCCCCAAACCACCTCTTGGCGGCGCCCGTGTGCCGCCGCGTCAACCCCTGAAATATTCTCTCTCCGCTGCCAACGCAAGCAAGGGCATGTGAGTTTTCGCGGCCACGTCTGGCCTGGCGGCCGCTGCGAGTGCCCCAGCTGTGCGAGCCAGAGCGTAAGACTCGAGCCTCACCTGCAGAGATCGACCTCTGGCAGCTGCCCCACGATCAGCTCCGCCAGCTCAGCGAGGGCGAGTGCGGGCGTGCAGCTTCCCACGAGGTGCAGTTGCAGCATCAAATCCTGGAGCCTCTGCTTTTGGTTTGGGGCGTCGTGTCGGGGAGATGGGGCCAGGAGGGGGGTTTGAATGTTCGAGGTGCGCTAAATGTGGCAGTTGCCGGGGCTGCAGGCCCAGGGTCGGCACTTGTGCTGTGGGCGAGGAAAGGGGAGCGCCGTTGGGTGACGGCCCTAGGGAACAACCAGCGTGCGGCGACACGCTTGCAGTGCGACGCTCGGCGGTTGGGTGCATGTGTGGGGGCAGTGACCCGACCGCCGGTTGCCATAAAGCTAGGGTGCTCGGCCGCATGCAGAAGCGAGTTTCTGAAACCCCGGACAGCCAGGGGCCTCTGCGTGAGGGGCCCCCGCCCTCGCGACTCGCATCGCAACTTCACGCTGGGGCGCGCCGGACAGCGGCCGCCGCTCGCCTGCACGGCGTGGGGCGGCATAGTGACTCCTGCATCCGCCTGCTCCTCGTGCTCCCTGGGTGCTGCGGGGCCGGCGGCCGCGGCGGCGGCGGCTCCGGAGCCATTCAGCTCTTGCCGCAAGGGACGCGAAGCGCCTGTCGCCCCGTGGTCGGGCCCCGTCCCCGGCCGGCACTCCTCTGTGGGGCTCGGCAAGCTCGCGCTATAGCACGCGCCCATTGTAGCATCCGCAGTCTACTTGACCCAAGGCGTCACGCGGTCATGGGATCCGACAAGATGTTGGGATTGGGCTCCGCACGGCTCACGAGGACACGACGCTTCAAACACTCGGTAATTCTTCTATACATTTGGAGCTGTCGGAGCCCGTACTCAGTGCAGCAGCTCGTTGTTGGGCTGGTCACCCGCGGCCAGTTACTCAACTGGCCGCATCTTCGCAACGCTCGCGCGCGGCGCGCGACCGTCCAGGGCCCGCGTCCCCGCCCCCAGGGCAGAATTTCAGAGCGCACAATGTACTAGCCAACCAGGGGCGCGGCAACGGCTGCGTTCGCCGCCAACCGCCTCCGCGCGTGCGCCCGCCGCGATCATGACGCATCTGACTGAGAAATACTGTACAACAGGCGGCGCCGGCGCGCGCAGCCAACCACCCGCCGTCATCGGCTCCCCGATCATCTCTGTACTGAGTGTATCAATCACCTGAATGAGATTGAAGTCGAACCTTGCGCATTGAGACCAGCGTGCACCGCTCGGCGGCGCAGCCGCGGGACATTCAATCGTGGAAGCCCGCGGACAGCAACGCGCACACGAGGCCGGTTCCTCCCCACCCACGTGCTCGCCCCCATCCCTCCCGATTGTTCAAGACTTCTAGCATTGCCGTGGGTGCAGCAGCTGCGGCCCTGCGACTTCCAGGGCAGCGGTGCCCAAACGTTCATCTCTGCTTCCCTGAGGGCTGGCAGAGCTTCCCCAGTCCTTGCTTGGCCCAGTGCCGACTGCCCCGCGACGCGCCTTGGGTTTTGCAACAGTGCCTCACACAAACACTCAGACCCCTTGCCCCAAATCCATGGCCTCCAACGCGCGAAGACGACTCTAGCAAGCCGCCTAAAAATTTGGGGGTCACAATGGGTGTGTTACTGGGCGGCCACGCGGCGACGCGGGCTTACAAGCTGCACGTCAGCTCGCTAGCCGCACGTTTCGCAGCGTTCTCATTCTGGCAGGCCAAGGGGGGACCCACGCATATGCATGCACATCCTTGCATGCGAGGCTGCTGCCCAGGGCTGGGCGGGGCGTTCGGCAGGCAGATTGAGCCGGTGAGTAATCACGGCGGATCTCCCGCTGAGATCTCACCATCTTTGCTTGGGCCGCGACACCGCCCTGTGGCCGCGTTCAACGACGTTGCCCCACGCATGGCAACAAGCCCAAGTTTTGTCCTTATTGACATCATTGCCACCAACAGCATGAAGCAGACAGATTAGGCAGAGAATGACAAGACGTAAGTGGGGCAGCGTGGACCAGCCGCAGCGAGCAAGGCAAGCCTTGTGCCACAGGGTCAGCCGCGCATCTCAGCGCAGCACGTCGCACATCATGCATGCACGCCCTGCGGTGGACCTGCCTTAAGCATAAATGCGATGGATTCAGGCCGCCGCCGGATCTCGACACTGAATGCACGACGGCACAACTTGCGGGCCCTGGGCCGCATGCGCATCGACAGCCGGGAGCGCTCCCCGTGCCCAACGCCGGCACACCCGCCGCGGCGCGCGAGGCGCGGCCGGTCGCGACGCGAAGGCCCGGACCGCGGGCCGGCCCCTCAGCCCACGGCGCGCGTGTCCCCTCAGCTGCCGGCAGGCGCTCGCGGGGGCCACGCGCGCGCGCCTTGGACAAACACCTCTCTTATGTGCCTGTCGTCCCCCAGGTGCACGAACTTCTCGAGAAGCTGCATCAGCTCGTCCCCCTCGAATGCATCAAACGCAGCCCCGCACCCCGCGTCGATCAGCAACGCGTCGAACGCGTGCCCCGGCTCGAGCGCGCCGGCCGGCCCCCGCGGCCCGCCGAGGCCGAGCGCGCGCGCGCCGCCCTCTGTGGCGAGCCAGAGTGCGTGTTTCCAGTCTAAGACGTGGTCGGCGGCGGCTGCGGCCACTGAGCGGGCGGCGCCGCCGGCGGAGAGCGAGGCGGCCTTGAGGGCGTGGCTGTTGGCGACGGCCATGCGGGCAGCTACCAGCATCGAGTAGCTGCCAGAGTTGCGGGGAGGGATGCGCGCGCGCGCGCGCGCGTGTGTGTGTGTGTGTGCGTGCGTGTGTGTGTACAAAGTTATGTAATGTTGTTGGGAAGCGGCGTCAACATGCATGCATCGCGTCCTGCTCGACAGCCGGCTGCGAAACTGGCACCCGGCACAACCTCAACTCAGAGTCACGCTCTGCGGCTCCCCCGCGGCTGCAGCTGGGACGCCATGCAGGGGTCCCCACACGCGCGCGCCCTCCCGCCGCTCCCCCTCCTCCCACAGCAGACGCCCAGCCAGCCCACCTCGACAGCTCAATATATCAGCCGACCACGCACCCCTCAGCCACCCTGCCTCCCCTCCCCGCCGTGCCAAACCCGCATGCCCATGGACCCACCTGTACCCGCCCGCGATGTCGGAGCCGAGCCCCACTGTGACCCCCGCCCTCAGCGCCCGCGCCACATCGAGCAGCCCATCCCCAAAGTAAAAGTTCGACAGCGGGCAGTGCGATATCGCCGCGCCCGCGGCCGCCATGGCGGCCAGCCCGGCGGGGCCCAGCTGCGTGCCGTGCGCGAAGACGCTGCCCGGGGTCAGCAGGCCGGCGGCCCTGAACACCTCCACATCGCTGCTGCCGTCGAACTCCTCCTCTGCCGCCGCGGCGCCGCCGCCCTCCCCTGCCTCAAGGTCCCCGCCGCACCCGCCGGGGGCGCCGCGACCGTCGCTGCCGCAGTCGTTGCCGGCCCGTCCCTGCTCCGGCTCGGCCCCAGGGCCCCCGCCGCCCGCGGCCGTGCCGTCGCCACCGCTGCCGGCGCGTCCAAGGTGCAGCGCCGCCGTCGCGCGCACCTCATCGCGGCTCTCGCTGATGTGGCTGTGGACGTGCGCCCCCGTCTCCGCCGCCAGCCGCCCGAGGCCGGCCAGCATGGCGGGGGAGCAGGTGGGCGGGAACCTCGGGATCACCGCGGGCGTCAGCCTCGGACAGCGCTTCGAAATCACGTAATCGACGACCTGCTGGGGCGCACGAGGGGCGGGGGGTAAGCGGGAAACACCCCGTTTCAGGCGATTGTGGCGCAGTCTGCCGCAAGTGCGCGTTGTTGAGGAGGCAAGCAAATTAGCCTGCAGCCCCGGCCGCGGCCAGCACGCGCACACCCCTGGCTCAGCACGTGCACATTGAGAGACCACGCGCGCGCGAGTGCGGGACAGTCTTTCTGTATAACGACGGCAAACCACACGCAAACGAAGGGCGACGCGGGTCATATGCGTGGGCGACCGGTGACGTCACTCGCCTCCCTGGCGCCGGCCAGCCCCTCGTCCAGTGTTTCAGAGTAGTAATCAGGGCAGTTGACGTCCATGCTGACCTTGCCTATGACGGCCCTCTGGCCCACCGATTCCACAATGTCGGCCAGCACCTCGGGGTTTGCCGTGGCGATTACGCACATGGCGGGGTGCATGCATGTGAGGGGGTTGGGGCTGCTGGGCGGCGGGCCGTGAGCAGCGCCCTGCGGGCGCCTGCAAGTACACATGTTCAGGCCCACCACACTGACTGACGGCACTGAGCAGAGCGTGCGTGCACACGCGCATGCAGTCGTGCTTGTATGCACACACGCACAAGACAAGTATGCGCACGTGTACATGCGCACGTGCAAGTGCACGCACACACCGCCACACGCACACACACCAACACACACACGTGCGCGCGCGCGCATGCGCAGGTCTGCAGGCATAAAATCGTGTGTCTCCCACCTTGCAGGGCTCCATATGCAGGGTGGTGAAGTAGGCGGCCGTAGTGGTGCCTAACGACAACGTGCGAGCCACCAGCCGCGAATACACGTCGCGCGCGCGCGCGGCGTCGCGCAGAGCGGCCTCGGTTGGGAACGTGTAGGTGTTGAGCCAGCTGTGTGATGTGGCCGCGGCGGGTGCAGCGGACGTGCGTGGGCAAACGGGCGCTGAGGTATGCGCAGGTGGTGAAGCGGGGGATGCTTTGGAGGAGCCAAACGCGAGGCCACAGCGAGAGACGGCTCATTGAATGTGGTGGCTCACTCGAACAGCGGTAGGTCGGTCCCAGTGCCTGTGAATGGCAGCTGCGGCGCGTGGATGTGGGTGTCTACGAACCCGGGCAGGAGCATCTGCTGCGGCCCCAGCACGCGCACGGCGCTTGCGGGGACGCCGTGCGTGGCGCACAGGGCTTCGATGTCTGATCCATCGCCAATCGCGGCGATGGCGCCGCTGGCGTCGACAATAATGGCGGCGTCAGGGAGTATGTTGACCTCTCCCATCGAGGGCATCTGCACCACGGCGCCCCTGAAGGCCAGCATGGCCCCTGTGTTTCACCAGCTGCCGGCGAGCAGCGCGCTGCGCTTTGCTGTGCGAGCCGCGCTGGGTTTCGACGCCCAGAGATATAACCGAGGGATTTATTTCAGCTGGGTTATTAACGTGCCACTGATATCATACGAAGCAATGAGAAATATGGGTGCAGATCACGTGCTCCCCTGGCGAGCTACTGATCAACTGAGGCTTATTGAGGCGGATATTTCTGAAAGGCCCATTCGCCATGATTGAAATAAGGGAAATTGTTATTCGGGATTGCCAAGTTGTGGCCAAGCAGCCAAACTACGGTAGCCAGCCTGCAGCCCCCTGGGCTGCAGGACTGATGTCACAGGACAGGTACTGTACTCAGACTGAGGGGTTAGTCTCCCAGGCTGCTAGGACTGGGCCTTATCTGTCGACACCTAGCTGGGAGTCACTGCCAGTAGAGCAGCTGCCCAGTAGGCGCCCCTGGGTGACTGGGCCTGTGAAGGGGTCAGGGGCTTAGTCGTTGAAGGGTTGAAGACTAACCCCTCAGTCAGACTAGTACTGTCCCGTGACAACTGAAGCGCGAGCTGCACGTGCAGCTGCCCACGAACGGCTTCATCGACCAGCATCTTACCCCAGCTACAGGTGCAACAAAGGCCACGATAAGCCTCTCTGTTTGCGTACCGGCCAGCCCGGGCATCCGGATCCTAGCAGGTGCACAAAGACACGGCAGTTGCAACCTCGATGACGGTTGCCTGCACCACCCGCACTCAACACGCAGGTGTGCAGCTGTGTGAGTGTGTGTGTGTGTGTGCTGAAGCTGCGAGTCAAGGCTGAAATGGCATTCTGGATACTTGTAGCTGAGATCGCCGGCTCGTCAGCATGATGCATGCGTACCAGAGCGAGGACCCCGTGGTGAGCTTCGGCACACTCAAGTGACTGAGGGGGTGACAGTGCCCACGTCCAGCGCTCGAGGGACATGTGCATTGTGAGACTGTTGATATGAGATCCTGGACTTTGGATGTTGATGATGGCCTATTGCTAGCAGGTTTGAATCCTGCTGGAGTCATCATGCAGGTGGTTGAGGTGCTTCAAACCACGCACATACTGTACGCACTTGGCGCAGCCGGCCGCGTCGAGCAGCATCACCTGCAGTCGCGATGAACCGGTGGTGCATGCTGGATGCTGGTCACCTCAGTTTACAAGGCCTGGGCGCCAGGCTGAACAGCGTTGCTGCAACGCCGGCCGAACAACACGTGCACGGTGGAAAGCAGCCGGTAAACTGGAGGCGCATGCTTGCCATGCAAACCTGCTGCCCTGCACTTGATGATGCAACTGCCGCAGATCCTTACTGCCGGTGCCATGCATGCACACGACACTTGATTTTTTACGTATTTTCATGCGTATCCAATTGCATCAGGGTCCTCCACCTGGACGGTGCGGTCGGCGCCTACAGCAGCTGCGCAAGACCGCTGCGCGAAGCCGCTTGCAGCGCCACCCTGCACTGCGGATCCAGCCAAGCGTCCCGGAGGGCCCGGCCCACGCAGCTCAGACAGAAATGATTTGCATGTTTATCGGACCAAGTTGAGCAGCCGTGCTAGGCAGGGCAAGCTTCCAATTCTAAATTTGAGCCGTCAGCTGTCCGCCCCCTCCTCAGTGCCCGGCGGTGTCCCCAGGCCCCGCCCGGCCTAGAATGAGTTGCGGATGGTAGTCAGAGTATTGTCACCACCCCGGGTAGCCCGATCATGCACCGGTGGGCGCGGGCAGCTCGGCGGTCCTTTCAAATTTGCTGAAAAGCCCGGAAATCTGACACAAGCGGCCATTAATTTTGCCCAGACAATCATCACAGGTCCCTGGCTCATCACAGCCAGCGTCCCTGTGTTCTTTCAGCGCATTCAGAGACCGCAAAGCGTGCCCCCCCGCAAACAAGCAAGACCGAAGGACAGCAACTATGCGCGAGGTCATCTCCATCCACATCGGCCAGGCCGGCATCCAGGTGCGTGACCATGCCCCAACATGCTCCACGCGCTCGATCTGCCGCCGCTGCCCATCATGATCTGACTCCCGCCGCCCGACATCTGCCCAAAATTCATCGCCCTTCCACACCTGGACGCAGGTCGGCAATGCCTGCTGGGAGCTGTACTGCCTGGAGCACGGCATCCAGCCTGACGGCCAGGTGTGCGGCTGGGTGCTAGCAGCGGAGTGGCGGGGGAGGCGGGCATGGGGATGGTCACCATGGGAGCGTACATAGGGGGTCGGAGGTTGGCATAAGGATGACACGCAGCTGCGCATCTGGGGCAGCTGGGTCCTTGCTGCATCCCCTGGCGCTGCCGACGTCGCATCCCAACGTCTACGACTCGCACCACCAACACCAGATGCCCAGCGACAAGACGATCGGTGGCGGCGACGATGCCTTCAACACCTTCTTCTCGGAGACCGGTGCCGGCAAGCACGTGCCCCGCTGCATCTTCCTCGACCTCGAGCCCACCGTGGTGGACGAGGTCCGCACCGGCACCTACAGGCAGCTGTTCCACCCCGAGCAGCTGATCTCCGGCAAGGAGGACGCCGCCAACAACTTTGCGCGCGGCCACTACACCAGTGAGCAGTCCACTCCCTGGGGCACTCGAAAGGGGCGCCAGATTTCCACCTACAGCAGGGCCTTGGAGGGGGTGCGAGCCGGCAGCTGATCCCGGTGCTTGACGCATCGCTCCCGCGCACGGCCCTCGCACACTCGAAGTGCCAGCCCTCGATGCATCAGCCCTGCACCACTCTGCTGTGCCTGTACGCACACACTTGATGCTGGCAACACCCCACAAACTTTTTCTTTACTATCTCTCCCCTCGACGCCCTCCCCCAGTCGGCAAGGAGATCGTGGACCTCGCGCTGGACCGCATCCGCAAGCTGGCCGACAACTGCACCGGCCTGCAGGGCTTCCTCGTCTTCAACGCCGTCGGCGGCGGCACCGGCTCGGGCCTGGGCTCCCTCCTGCTGGAGCGCCTGTCAGTGGACTATGGCAAGAAGTCCAAGCTGGGCTTCACCATCTACCCCTCCCCCCAGGTGAGGACCGGACAGGGGCTGCAGCTGCGCATGCGCTCCCCGTGCGTGTGCACCCCAACTGTCTTGCCACTGAAACTGTGCATGACAGCTGGATCAACAAACCATAATTTTGCCTGGCAGCTTTTTATCGACACCACCACACATGACCGTTATGGCGCCCACCCGCCCTGACCCCCAGGTGTCTACCGCCGTGGTGGAGCCCTACAACTCTGTGCTGTCCACCCACTCCCTGCTGGAGCACACTGACGTGGCCGTGATGCTGGACAACGAGGCCGTGTACGACATCTGCCGCCGCTCCCTCGACATTGAGCGCCCCACCTACACCAACCTCAACAGGTGCCCGCCCTGCTGGAGGAGGCTGACTAGGACCCTGCGTTGGCCGTGCAGATCATACTGTTTGGCCAGCTGCGCGGGCAGAAGCCTTGCGATTACATCGGTGACAGTGGGCTGTTTCTGCCTACCTGTCGCCCGGCTGGTAGCCAATTGATACTGCCCTGCCCCCCAATCCCACCAAACCACCCCACTCCACACACCCCTCTCCCACCCCACCCCAGGCTGGTGGCCCAGGTGATCTCGTCCCTGACCACCTCCCTGCGCTTCGACGGCGCCCTCAACGTGGACATCACCGAGTTCCAGACAAACCTGGTGCCCTACCCCCGGATCCACTTCATGCTCAGCTCCTACGCGCCCGTGATCAGCGCCGAGAAGGCCTACCACGAGCAGCTGTCGGTGGCCGAGATCACCAACAGCGCGTTTGAGCCCTCCAGCATGATGGTCAAGTGCGACCCCCGCCACGGTGGGTGCCCCTACGTCGGGGGACGCTTTCAGGGGGTGGATAAATGTGTTGGCTGATATGCGCCTCCTGATGACACCGGAGTCTGATGCAGGCAACAAGCACTTCCTGCGCGCTGATGCTGGCTGCTCTTCGCATCCCGCACACCTTAGCTGACCTGCGTGCACACACATGCACAATCCCACACACAGGCAAGTACATGGCGTGCTGCCTGATGTACCGCGGCGATGTGGTGCCCAAGGACGTCAACGCCTCGGTGGCCACCATCAAGACCAAGAGGACCATCCAGGTGGGGGCAAAGGGCACAGGCCCGCTGCTTGTGGCCACTAGGGTGGCGTGGGCCGCTGCTGTGGTGTATCCGTGCCCACAACAGGCTGCTGCGTAGCCCCAGGCGGCCATACGCTGACAACCTGCCTTCCTTTGCAGTCAGCCAGTCTTCACGGCCTGCCAAGACACACACTTTGGCATCATCCACTCGCCCCGGTCTGACGCCCCCTCTTGTTTCCCTGCCGGCCCCCCTGCAGTTTGTGGACTGGTGCCCCACCGGTTTCAAGTGCGGCATCAACTACCAGCCCCCCACCGTCGTCCCCGGCGGCGACCTGGCCAAGGTGCAGCGCGCCGTGTGCATGATCTCCAACTCCACCGCCATCGCCGAGGTCTTCTCGCGCCTTGACCACAAGTTTGACCTGATGTACGCGAAGCGCGCGTTTGTGCACTGGTACGTCGGGGAGGGCATGGAGGAGGGCGAGTTCAGCGAGGCGAGGGAGGACCTGGCGGCGCTGGAGAAGGACTACGAGGAGGTGGGCGCCGACAGCGCCGAGGGCCAGGGCGAGGACGAGGGCGAGGAGTACTAGGGCGGCCGACCAGACCTAACGGCTGCACGGCGAGGCAGCAATCGCCGCTTGCTTCTGGCGGCTGCGGCGATGTGGTCGCCGCCCGGTGGTGTGGCAACCCTGGCGCCACATGCCCTGCGACCTGAGACCAAATTTGTTGTTCGCGTGCCTGCGCAAGAAGGAGTTGTCATGAGCCTGCATCTGAGGTTGTGACTGCAACACAGCATCACGCGCCCTGCACTCTCACTTTGGCACGCACGCCTCGTCGTTGGCTGCGCTGCAAGGGTGTGACCACGCGCTTGAGTCATGCTGTTGATCAAGGATCTAGGTTGTGGTGCGCCCAGCCGTGTAAACACACTGCAACTGATGGCTGGTTGGGAGTGTTGACACTAAGAGGTGGGCATGCAGATCAGCTGGGTCGGGCTGGTCACAGAGACGGAAAGCTGCCAAGTCCGTGACATGTTGCGAGGCTGGACACGCAGCAGAAGCCCAGGGGCATCTTGACCCAAGCGGCCCATCTACAGGCGCATGGATTACAGATTTGTGAGTGCCTCTGGCGGCAGTGCATAAGTGCGGCGCGCGCCCGACAACACTGGCGCGTACGTACCCTCGACACAGTGCGGCGCCGGCGGTGTGCACACGTGCGCACACGAGCTGGAGTGTCTAGACAGCCTTGGCTTTGCAGCGTGTGGGCACGCGCTGGTGTACAACTGGCACAAAGCGGACGGCGGCAGCGAAGGACGCCAAGAGCAACAACAAATTCAGGGCGCGCACAGCCGCGGCCTGCCCCTGCGCGCGCAGGGTGCGCCCCAGGCGCGGCAGGATCCAAAGCGGGGCGCTAGGCGCAGCCTCTACGGCCGCGCGCTGCCTGCCTCGGCAGCGGTCTGCCCCAAAGAATCCTGCGCAATAGTTGGCCTGCCAGCCGTTGAGGTGTGCCGCTGCCACTCTGGCGGCGGGGTGGCTACCCAGCGCCCACCCTCCTGAGCCGGCAGCCAGCTCCCAGCGCCCCTGCCGCCAGCGAAAGCAGCAGCCAAGGCAAACGCGGCAGCAATCAGCGCGGCAAGCGCACGACTCGCCACACTACAGCCAGCCCCAGCCCTGCGTACACGCTTCCTGGCGCCACGCAGCACGCCAGCAACAATGGGCCGGCCAGGCCGGCACCCGCGAGAACCAGCAGAGACGACGCACGGAAAGAAGAACAGCAGCACCCACTAAGTTGAGGGACGGCGTGCTCTCGCACATGGCCGACCTCCATTCCAAATTGCAACGGCTCCGGCAAACCACAGGGAAGAGTTTGGTGTTGAAAACGCGACGGGCGGGCGGGCCACACGGCTGCAGCAGGCTCGCAGTGCCCAGCCCTGCTGCCTCACAGACATGATTGGCAGGGAACACAGCGACCTTGGGCCCTCCACTGCGCAACAAACACGTAACCAACACTGGCTTCACAACAGGCCTCGAAATAAAGCAGCGCCAAGCCCGCCGCGAGCGCCCGCCGTGCCGGGCGCGGGGCCGGGCCAGCTCCGCCTCGGGCAAGCCGGCTGAGGCGGGCCGGCGGCCTCGGGGACGTGCGGCCTCAAGACGCCTTGCGCTGGTTGTTCTTTTCGAACTGGATGATGCCGACAGGCAGCCCGCCGGGGCCCTGGCCGCCGCCGGGCGCCATGCTCACGCCCAGGATGGCCACTGCGGCGCCGCAGGGTGTTTAGAGGCAGGTTTGCCGGAGGATGGGTGGGGGTGGGGGGCGTTGAAAAGAAGAGAGCGGTGGCGTCAGCAGAGGCGTGCGAAAGCAGGCGGCGGGGGGGACGACGAGCGGGTTTCGCAAAGCGCTTGCGGCGGGAAGCGCCCGCCCCTCAGAGCGCTTCGCGTCACACCTGGTCCACATTGCACACAGGGGCGCGCTTCACACGCCCCGCGGCGGCCGGCCAGCTGCAGCTGCCACCTCCAAGACCCCGCGGCTGACTCGGCGCAAGTCCCCTCAGCGCAAGCCCCCTCTGAAGAACACCCCTCCAAGAGCCCCTTCCCCCAAAACGACCCACGCACGCACCCACCCTTATACATGAGGAACCCGAGCGCGGCACACCCGAGCTGCCACGCCTCCGCCCCCGGCGCCCCCAGCGCCAGCTGCGCCACCGACTCCCCCGCCGCCCGCGGCGCCGCGCCGTCGAGCGGCCCCGCGCCGCCGTGCTGGTGCACGAGCGCAGACGCCGCCGACAGCGCCGCGAGCGCGACGAGCGCCACCCTGAACGCCCCGCTGCCGAGCGCCTGGCGCGCGCCGCGCCAACTGATGTCAGCCGCGCCGTTGCCCGCGGCCGGCGCGGTGCCGGGGGTGCCGGCGCCGGCGCCGCCGGCCGCGGCGGCGGCGGTTGAGGCGGCGGTGGCGGGCTGGGGGGCGCCTGCCTTGGCGGCCACCGCGGCGGAGGACACCGCTGAGTCGGCGCCGATCTGCGGCGGAGAGTGTGAGTGCGTGTGTGTGTGTGTGTGTGTGTGTGTGTGTGGTGAGTGTCCATGTGCAGGGCCCTGGCAGCAGCACGGTCACGCGCGCATGAGGCCCCGAAGCTGCCACCGCCCCCTGCACCATCCATCCCACCACGGGGCCATCCCCTGGAGGACAATCCCCAGCGCACACGGCGCCCCTCATCAACCCCGACCCCTCAGGGCTTGGCGGGTCCCCCCCTCCCCCCCGGCGCGCCGCTCCAACCAACATGCGGGCAGGGGGGAGGGGTATGGAGTTTGCGATGCGCCCGACATCCGAACCGCCCCCCATGCCTCGCCTGAAAAACCCCACCCCTCCCCAGGCGCCCGCCAGCTCAGCAAACCGCGAGCCCGTGCCGTGCCGCCCAACACGCCCACCAGTCCAGAAACAAAACAGCCTGCCACAACCTGGCCCCGGCCAGCGCCAGCTCAGCAACCACAACCGCCACCGGCACCTCAGCGGACGTGCCCACCTGCAGCAGATACTGGTATGCGAGCCCCGCGCACCCGCCCAGCGCAAACGGCACCGCCGCCGCCGGCCCCGACGCCAGCGCGGCGATGCCGCTGCCGCCGGCGGTCAGCAGCGCCGTCGCCAGCAGCAGGCGCTGCTTCAGATCTGAGTACTCCGACAGCCCCGCGCTGCGCAGCGCGGCGGCCTGCTCCTGCGGGATGGACGCCGGCAGAGAGGGCGCGGGGGCGCGGGTCGGGAAAAAGAGGGCGGGCGGGCGTGGGGTGCTGGCAGCGACCCCTGGGAAATGCAGCTGGCGCTGCTGCGCCAGGCCGCTGAGATGGCCGGGGGCGTCCCCGGTCACACGCGGCCGCTCATCGCCACCCACCAGCAACCCGCGGCGGCGCGCTCAGCGCGCCGCCGCCGCCGGCTGCCGGCCGGCACGCGCGAGCGAACACCTGCGGCGGCGCCCCAGTCCCGCGCGCACCTTGGTAAGAATGCGTGCCGTATCGCCCGACCCGTAGACGACCGCGTCCGGCGGCACTGGCGTGAGGTACGCGGCCGGCTCCCCCTTGCGCCCGCCCAGCTGCCGCCGGCACACAAACCTGCGGCGTGTCGTGGGGTGCACGCGGCGGCGGCGGTGGCGCCGTCAGCGCCCGTCCTCCGCGACGGCGGCCCCCGCCCCTGCGCGGGTTCGCGAGACGAGCGCGCAGCGCCGCACCGCTGCGGGCCCGCCCTACCCTGCACAGCATTGCGCCTGGCACCCGCAGCAGCACGTGAGCGATGGCCCGCGGACGGGGTCGGCGAGCGAATACTGGCGGCTGTCGAGGCCCCCCACAACGTGGAGCAACCAGAACGCATAACAAAATGTATACACACACACACACACACACACACTCAGTCTCTCTCTCACACACACACACACATTCGCGCGCGCGCCTGTCTATGTGATTGGTCCTGCTGCTGGAGACGTTGACCTCCTCCAGTGTCCAGCTGCCGCCCTCCGGCGCCACCATCACCGCCGCCAACGGGCCCAGCTCCGGCGCAAGGATGCTCACCTGGCGCCCGATGGGAGAGGGCAGGGGGAGGGGGGGGGGCGACCGTTCAACCGCGCCGCGGCGCTGCAGGGGGCGCCTTCTTGTCTGGTATCCTCTGCCAGTTGATCTACGCCCCCTTTGCCGCCGCGACGGATGCCCAAAGCTCAAGGCCCGCCGCAACCGCCACCGCCGCCGCGCACCCGAGCCCAGGCCCGTCCCTCGACCCTCGACCCTCCGCCGTGCCCCAAAACGCAAGACGCCCAGCTGCGACATCTCATCCGCTGATTGCATGTTTGCGGATGTATCTGAAACCTGCACGCCACTAAACACAAAAGCACAGAACCCCCGCGGCCGCCGCACCTCGTCCCGGGCGCCCTCCATGAATCGCGGCCGCGGGGCCGGCTCCTTGCCCGGGGGCCAGGTGGGGACGGGCGACGCCGCCGCTATGACGCAGTTGGCGCCCACCTCCTCGGTTACCACCTGGTGGGGTGTTTGGGGTTTTGAAAACTGCTGAGCCAGGACAGCAAACCGGGTGGAAGTTGGCGGAACACTCACAAAGGCGCCTGGCTGCGCGGCCCCGCCGACGAGACGGCCCTGCGCCGCCCGAGGCGGCGGCGGCGGCGGCGGCGCCGCCGCCAGCAACCAGTGGCGCGCTTAGTCAGCGTTCCGCAGCCGCCGCCGCTGCCGATGCGATCCAAATCTGGGCCCGGCCCGCCAGCAAGGCCGAAAGCTGGCTCATGCGGGCGGGATATTGATACAAAGTAGGAGCACATCAAAGTGTGGGCGGCGCACCGAGCAGATGTCGTCCATACTGCTGAGCGCCTGCTGGGGGTCGTTGACCGGCGAGACGCGGTGCAGCAGCGCGCGCCCGTCGGCCGCGATCAGGCAGACATTCACGCCCGCCGCCGGATCCGACAGCGCCGCGCCGCGCTCGAAGCTGGTGATGAGGCGGACGGTGTACACGGTGAGGGGGCCGGCCGCGGACGGC
>NW_014012552.1:0-14056 GCF_000611645.1 Monoraphidium neglectum
CCGCCAGCGGTCTGCGGCCGGCCAGGCAGGGGTGACGGCAGCCACCCCGCTGGGCCGCAGCCGGACGCACTTTCAAGGCCTGGCAGCGGCTGAACGTCTCCAGAATTGCAGCTCACGCCGGCACCCCCACGCCCCTGCACCCCTCCTCTGCCATTGCGAGTGCGGGGCCCACCTCCACGACCCGGCCCACGACGACGTCCCCTGACCGAGCGACATAGCTGCGGGCGTTGAGGTGAGGGGGCGGGCGCCGGGCGCGGCGCGCCGGCGGCGCGTCTTGGGGCCAGAATAGGCGGTGGCCACACGCGTTCCCCCTGCAAGCGGGCCGCCGCAACCACTGCAGGCGGTCGCGGCTGGGAGGACCGCAATCATCCCCCCCTCTCCCACCCTGAAATGAATTCGCGCTTCGCGCTTGCCCTAGCGCTGCGCGCCACACTCTGCACGCCGGTTCCGCAGGTCCTCTCCCCGCCTGCCGCGCCCCGCCTCACCGCTCCTTGGGCGGCTTGACACTGATCAGCTTGTCGGTGCGCGTCACCAGGCCGCACTGGGTGGCCACGAGCTTGTCGTCGACGATCTGGGTGCCGTGGCCCCTGGGTGACGGGGTGACGGAGTTGCTGGAATGAGGATGGGCCGGCAGCGCCTGCTGACTCAGCATCTGAGCATACAAAGCTGATGCTGGCATCAGAGGCGTTTGGCGTGTGGTGCTGGTGCTCACGAGCTGCTGCAGCGGGTTGATGCCATTTCGCGGGCCGCTTCGCAGCCTCTTCCATCAGCACACGCCTGTCACACCCCTGCCATGTCAGCCTGCGACTGCACGCAACGCTCGCCTCTGTCACTGGGCTCACCACGGGCCTGGCACGCGTGCGCCCCTCCTTTGCTGTACACCATCAAGGCCCCTGCGACACCCTTGCTGAGGCCCGCGCTTTTGGCAGGCCCCCAAACCGCTCACTTCAGGTACACGTCCGTTTCGTCCGTATCAATGATGTCCCCCACCGACACAAACGCCAGCGCGGCTGAGCCTTTGGTCAGGGGCTTGAGCGCCTCCTGGATCAGCTTCATGCTGGCGCCATGCTCGTGGGCGCGCACGACGACCGACATGGCTGCCGGCTCTAGTGGCGTGGGGCGGCTGCCAGGGGCTCGCCGCCTTCTCCGCCGTTGTGCAGCTTAATCAACCAGCTGGGGCGGTGAGTTTTGATTGCAGCCCTCTTTGAGGTAGTGCTTCGCCCTGTAGTCTCTCCGGCGACGTCCTCTGCTGGGTGCAGCAAAGCAGCAGCCACTGCAATGCAAGTGCCGCCTGTTGCAGCACCGCTGCTGCAGTGCTGCCTGCGTTTATACCAGCTGTTTTTTGACGTTACCCTTGGTTTCAGTTTCCGTGCGCACAGTACTTGAGAGCTATCGGTAGCGAGTGCGAGGTTGATCTTGGATTTGTGCCGCATGTAGATATAGTACAAGCGCTTCTTTCTCTAAATTTTCATCCAATGCTTTGTGCTTCTACGTACCGTAGCTGGCTTGTGACATGCAGCAGATTGCACAGCTCATGCAGAACACTGCCCTGCCGCCGACTTGCCGAGCACCCTTGCGTGGGGATGTGTGCTCAGTCAATGCGATCACCTTTAAACATGGCCATGGTGGCAGCCGCTGTGGCATCCAGGAGCACAGACATGGCACCAATGGCGGACTTGGGTCTTGCAGGCGGTCAACAAAGGCGCTTCGGGCACCAGCCCGCCTACTTTTGTTTCTGCCAGCATCCTCTGTGCCAGCAGCAGGCGGTAGACCCAAGAACATGCGACCTCGCTGCAGGATTCCGGCGAATGGCGTGCCACGGCGAAGCGCCGAACGCGGTGTCATATGCCCCCCTTGGTGTCGCCATGTGCTGGGGGGTTGCGGCACCCAGTTTACCTGACGAGGGCGGCAGGACACGCCTCGTCGGTCCCACAGGGTGCCGCTGGTGGCGCAGTACTACGGGGCTCCCCTGCCTCGGCGTATTTGGGAGCGGCGGCGGCCGGCAGGCACGTGCTTGCGCAACAGCGGCCGCCCTGGCCATGAGGACGTAGCCCCAGCGCCACTGATAGGAGCTGGAGAGGAACATTTCAGCGCAAGCACTCCGCGACGACATGCCATGTTTCATGACCGACTAGTGGGGCAGACTGTGCAGTACATTGCTCAGGGCAAGGAGGCGCAGCCGGCATACCATGATCATGCTATAAAGCTCTCTGGCTGTCTGGCTCCCGTGCGCTGGTTGCATTGCTCCCAACGGCGGCCTCCCGAGCGCTGTCATGTCGTCCACCGAATTCGAATTCGATAGCGAGCCACTCTTGGGCCCCATGGGAGGGCAGCAATTAGCAAAGCATGTGTCTGTCTGGAAGTGCCTACGCTGCCTAGTTCGTCCCCACAGGTTGCGCACACAATTACTGACAGCCTGCAGGACTGAAGGCACGTTTCCCCAGGGTGGAACTGTGCAAGGACGCTCGCTTTCTGTATTTGCAGTCGACCCCAGTACATGCAGGCTGGCAGCGAGTTGACTGCATTAGTCCAGTCGCGTTAAGGTTTAGGCGTTACATCGCGGGCATGCCGTTCATTGATGGCTCCCAAAGCTGGGCCGCCAACCAGGGCCGTGACGTGCCCTAGCGCGGGGCCGCCCTCAAGCCCGCGTCTCTGGAGATGCGCAACCGCCTAGTACTGGTAGCCGTTGGGCTGCTGCTGCTGCTGCTCATCGACGTACCCGCCCTGCTGCTGCGCCTGGTAGGCGTTCAGGTCAAAGGTGTCGCCCTGCTGCGGCGCCCCCGCCCAGTTGCCGGCGGCGGGCTGCTGCTGCTGCTGCTGCTGCTGCTGGTTGTACGCGCCGGTGGGCTGGTAGCCGCCCTGGTAGCCCCAGGTGTTGCCCTCGTAGGACTGGTACTCCAGGGACTCCAGGATGGGCAGGCTGCCGTTCTGCTCCGCAGGTGGCAAGACAAGTTTGGAGGGGGGACCAGGAGTGACGATGCGTTGGTCGGGGGTCACCACCGGCAAGTGAGTGGCGCAACCGCCCAGGAGAAGGGCGGCCGCCCGTGTGCAGTGGGGACGACGATGCGGGAGAAGGGTGCAGACGCCATCAAGCGGCGCACTGCGGCTAGGCGGGGATGCCAAACGGCACAGCGGCGACCTTGTGGGCCCCAGCAAACCAACACGACGCGCGGCCAGCGTGCGTGCCCGCCCCGTCCCCCCCCCCCCTCAAGTGTCATTGTCCCTCACGTCGAACACATCAAAGTCCTCATCGGGGCTCTTGAAGAAGTCATCGAAGGGCGCGGCGCCGCTGTCGAAGAGCGAGTTCTCGCCGTAGAACTCGTCCCAGGTCGGCTCCTGGATGCCCAGCCTGGGTTGTTGGGGATCGCATGGAGGTGGGGGTTGGGTGACAGCGAGGCATGAGGACGCGCAGCAGGTGGAGGCGGCGGGTGAGTAGGCCTGAGATGGTGGTGTGCACGCTGCACCAGACGAACAGGGCTGCCATACGGTATACGCGTGCCTGCTGACGTGGGGGCGTTGGCTGGTCAATCACTCTGCCCTGCACTGCTGCAATCCAGATTACAGACACTTGCAACTGCTCAAACTGCTCTGATACCACCAGAAAGCCCGGCGACGCTTCCGATCCACTACCCACGCAGAGCGCCCAAGCCATGCTGCTGGCGGCGCAGCAGACTTCCGATTGCGCACCTGCGGGCCTGGGCACGCTCCTGCAGCTTGCGCTTGTAGGTCTCGATCTTGGTCTCCTTGCGCCTCAGGGCGCGCAGCTGCGTGGAGGGTGCGTGCAGGCAGGGTGAGGCGGCGGGTTGTGTTACAACTGTGCACACGCCACTCGGCACTCAACTATGCTCGGCGCCCCCCAGTGCTGTGCGACCACTGATGTCGTCCTGCTGCTAATGCCATCCTGCTGAATTTGATGTTGCAGCTACAGCTGCCACCACAAGGGCAGCACGACTCAGCTCCCAGCTGAGCTGTGTTGCTGCATTTGTGACGCTGCATCGACACCACTGCGTCCGCTGGCGTAGCGTCACCCAGATGGCACCCCTGGCAGCGGTGCTAGCCTCTCCTTGCCGCATCGCTCTGAAGCGTGAGCGCGCACCGCTATGAGTCAACCACAGCTGTGCACATCAGATGCGCGCCGCCGTACGCGCGACAGCCACTACCGCGCCGGTGGTGCATGCGGTCCGCACCTTGTTGATCACGCCCGACTGCATCACGGCCTTCATGTACCTGCGCACGGCCACATCCTCCGGCTCGTCCTCGGCAATCTCCACCTGCAACCCGGAGCAGTGGGCCAGGACGACCACCCGTCAGCAAGCTGCCTGGGAGGCCCCGCCACCTCTATTGCGGGGACATATGCATCGTCCTAGAATCATTGTCTCCCTGACGCGCGGTCTGCCATCGAATGCGACGCCAGGGGCCGCACGCAAGACCGCCTTCAAGCTGCCTCGCCGCGTCCGTGGGCAGTCCCGGCGGCCCATTGGGCCGGCAACTCGCCTCAACCATGAAGCTGTCGCGACGAGCCAGGGGGGGAGCGGGGCCGCGCCTGGGCTTCCCGCTGGCAGCAGCAGCCTGGAAAGGCTTGCCCACAAGGGCGCGGCTGCAGGTGAGCGACGCCATTGTGTATCAAAGATGTTCCAATGTGAATGTGCGATTGCGCGATAAGCCTGCTGTACAGTGGCACTTTGCTGTGGTGAAGGCATGCGGCCGGAGACACTCGATCGGCTTGACCGTCCAGGAAACCACAGCTGAATACTGCAGCTCGTGCTCGCAGCAGTTATCCTGTGAGGTAGACTTTGCAGTGCAGGAGCCCACGGCATCTATCATCAGATCACACAAGCCCCACCCAGCCCATCGCCGGGAAGCATGCTGCGGGCGGCCTGCAGCCTGCTGCGGCAAGGGGCACTGGCCCGCGGCATCAGCACTAGCGCCGCGAGGTTGGAGGAGGCAGCACCAGCGGGGGTGAAGGAGTTTGCCGAGGCGTTCACCAAGATCGCGCCCAGCACAATGAACCTCCCCCAGTTCCCCTCGTCATTCTTGGGGGCGGAGGCTGCGCGGGACTCTGCGGCGGAGGGCGAGCAGTTCCCCGTTAACTTCTACACGCCGGACGGCGTTGTTGCCGAGGGCAAGGTGCGCGCCGCTGCCGCTGCATGTCCTTGCCAAAGCCCGCGCACACCTTTGCTAGCAAAGGCAATTGTTGAGAAGCAACATATGTGTGACGGGACAGCCGCTGAGGCAAGTGATGTGCAGGAACTGTCGTTGGATCGGGTTGCAGCTGTGCGCAGGCGGGTGGGTAAGCGTACGCGCCGCATCGTCACCGCACCGCCACCTTTCTGCACCCCTCTCACCCATCTTTCCCTGCCTGACCGTCCGTCACGCCCGGATATCGCGCGCTCGGCCCTCAGATCGACCAGGTGGTGCTGCCTGGCGTGGAGGGCGTGTTTGGCGTTAAGGCCAACCACGTGCCCATCATCGCGCAGCTGAAGCCTGGCCTGGTAGAGCTGCACGACGGCACTGAGGTGCAGAAGTTCTTCGTCAGCGGCGGCTTTGCGCTCGTGCACCCCAACAGCGTCACCGACATCTGCGCGGTCGCGGCGGCGCCGCTTGAGCAGTTTGACGGTGCGGCGGTAAAGGCGGCGCTGCAGCAGGCCCAGGCGGCGCCCAGCGGCGACGACTTCGACGCCGCCGTCAACCGTGCGGCGACTGAGGTGTTCAGCGCCCTGGACGCCGCGCTGGAGGCCAAGTGAGGCGGCGGCGCTGCTGTGCAGCGGCGATTTGTAGCGGGCCCAGTCAGCAGCCCGCTGCACGGCGCATGTGCAGTAATCATGTGGCGGCCCTGCAGCTGGCGCCGCCGGCTTGAAGAACATTGGGGTGCAGCTGAGAACCTGCTGCAGTTGGCTGCCATGCGCCGGCGGCCACCCCTAGCAGCAGAGACAGTCCACCAGGCGGCGGCTTCGGCAACCGCAGCCGCTGTTGAGCATGGCGTTGTGCTGGACGATGCCTGCGCACGGCTTATCGCATCCCCCATGGCATTTCTGTTTGTAATGACAAATTATTCAGTTGATCTGGCTTGCTTTAGCAGAGTTTCCGTGTGTAAATTGATACCAATCACCATGCTGCTCCAGTGTCTCATCTGTAATTTGGCAAGTGATGCAGCATGCAGGGCTCGCACCAGGCGCATTGCCGGCCTCGCCATCAAGTCCCCGCCAGCGCCACTGCAACCGCGTGTATGTGCTCTGGCCCAACGCCACAGCAGCCGCCAATGATGCTCGCGCCCGCCCGCCGCCAGTGGCGTGCGAACCGCGCGTACGCTTCAGTTGTGACAACGCCGCTGGCTGCGTCATAATCACCCTCGTCAGCATCCAACCTGGGCCCCTGCCCGCCCGTCAGCCACTCTGTCGTAGTTGTCTTGAAGCCGTTGGCATAAGCCCCCACCCGCACCCGCGCTGGCGCCGCAGCTCGCAGGACTGGCAGCGCGGCGGAGACCGCGCCCGGGGCGCAGCAATTCAGAAGCAGTGCCTCCAGGTGTGGGTGGGCCAGCAGCGGCGAAACGGCGTCGGCCAGCGGCTGGCCAGAGCGCAGGCGCGCGTGGCTGCTGTCTTCAATTGTGAAGGACACCCAGAGGGGCTTGCCTGCAGCACGAGTTTGAGGATCAATGATGGTGTCAGACTGAGGCCCAGGATGCTGGGTGCACCATCCATTGCTTAGCGTGTGAAGCACCCGGCCCGACCTGCTGCAATGTGTGACGCAGCGCACCTAGACCAGCAGTTGCCTCAGCTGCAGCTGCGGCCTCCTCTGCGGTTGATAACGTCTCCGCCAGCAGCACGTCAACGTAAGGGGCCAGCGTCTCCGCAATCTCACGATACTGCCGCCGCATGTCGTCGGGCGTGTTGAGCCCCTGCGTCTGGTAACTGTATGGGCAAGCCAAGCCAGGAGGGGCCGGCGTCATGCATGGGGATTGGCGGCAGGAAAAATGGGCACGCGATGATGGACAAGCAGGCCAGCATCAAGCGCTGAAGCAACCCTGCAAGCCATCGACAATCAACTACCGCACCTCTCCTGTAGGGGAGGCAGCGAGCCAGCTACTAGCACGGCACCCTTCGCCCCGTCCCGCGCTGCCACCGCGTTGCGTGCCGCCGCCGCCACAAGCACGGCTGCGTCATTCCCGCGCTCAATTTTGGTGAGCGAGTGGCGCGTGGCTGCAAAACTGTTGGTCGTTATGCAGTTTGCGCCGGCTGATAGGTAGGCGGCGTGGGCGCGCCTGATGGCATCCGAGTTCAACTCGTTAGCCACCACACCAGCCAAAAACTGCTGCTCGTGCGGCAGGTCAGGTAAGCGGAGACCCCAATCTTTCAGCAGGTGGCCCATGCCGCCATCCAGGAGAATCAGCGGCAGCGACGGCGCCTGTGTCGAGCCCAATCCAACGGTTGCGTTGGACATGTCACCGTCGTGCGGCCAGGCACAGCCGCCAGGCGCAGTGCGGGGTGGTTGACCTCAATACAAAGTGGGTGGTGGTGTGGAAGGCAATCAATGTCGTGGCACCCGCAAGTCACTAGATCAGCACAATGCCTGCGATGCCGTGGCATACGCACATGATTTAGAACAATCTATGTAGTCATTTTGACATGACGCCTGCGCCCCTGTTATGTTTTGTTTGATCTTCTGATACTACGGTATCGCTGTTTTGCCTACGACGCGCTCTACCACAGAGCCGTGCCCCGATAATGATGTCAAGGAGATTGCACATTCAATAACCGACAGCCCTCTCCCGGCTAGAGCTAGCGCGGCCACTGGGGTCCTTGCGATCCAGCTCTATTGACTTGGTTGACCACATGCAAGCCCATTGCGGTCCACTGCAGGCCCATTGCGGTCCCCACGCCCTACTGCAGAGATGTACCAGATGTGAGTCAGCAGATTGAATGCGAGCACGTTGCCAGGCCGCGTGGGGACCAGTTGCCCGGTAACGTGTGGGAGGTCCCCCCAGCCTCTATCCAGGAAGGTGCGCAAGGACAAAGTCCAGCCCGTTGCGTTCTAGGCACACAGCTGGTGCACTGAGGTTTGCGGCTGCTTGGACTTAATCTTCCCATGCTCTTGCAGTTGTGTGCACGCACGGGGACGCCTAGAATCGTCTGTGGGTCCCCCTGCCACTGATACACGTGGTCCGGTCGCATTCACCCCATCAAATGTTGGCGCGGCCTTCAGTCCCTTCACCGTGAGCATCGCAACCTTGTATCTATCTGTATAGATGGAATATGACAAAGTGAATCGATACGTGCACTGGTTCTGGATCTTGTACGGCGGCGTACTTGTGGTGATCTGCAATGGACAGTCCTCATGGTGACGACAGGTTTGCTGCGGCACCCGTGTCACCTGACCCCTGGCAAACTAAAGTGCACCAGGTGTGCTCCAGGCTTGGTTTTAGGCTCATGGTGGCTGGTGGTGCTGATCACACCACTCGTATGTCGTGCAGGGCTTCTCTGTTCTGCCCGTGGGGCAGCAGGGCCCTTATGCTGAAGCTCAAACGCTTGACTGATGCGGGCGTCGTCGGACGCGGGCTGAGCAGTAGATGATCGAGCGGCCGAGCGCTAGAGGTGACCGCTGCACCATATAATCAAGTCTTGCATTTGCGACATCGCAAGAGAAATTGTGCGACAAGATCAATCGTCAATAGTACGTGTGCGCGCTGCACAGCTGCCAACAGACTCGAAGGGGGCTTCACGATGTATCTTTCGAATCTCTGGTTCGCGCTGCTTGCTGCCCCCTGGGGCCTGGCGGCCGCTGCTCTGCTGCACCAACTCGCCATGGCACTTCTGTCCCTTCGAGGCGAGCCCCCAAGCGGTGAGTGGGTGGTCACCCGCGCATCATCTACATACTGTCAAGGGCGGTGGTTCCAAGCCAAGCCCGCGAGTAAAGGGCCTCCCTGCTCAAACAACAGGCGCCCGTGTTGCCCGCTCTTCACCGCCGTGTCAACCCCCTCCCAGCTGGCCATCCCCTGCGCCGCCGGCCCTCCACCCCTTCCAACACGTGACGGCGCCGCATGCCGCCACTCTGTGAATGCTGCACCACAGTCCTGCAAGGCAAGTACAGCGTAGAGATAGAGGGCGATTTCGTGGTCTTCGTCATTGGCATCTACCTGCAGCCGGGCGCATGGCTTTGGAGGCTGGGCACCATCTTCCGCGCGGGGCGCGCCATGGATGCAATGAAGAGGTGGGCAATGTTGAGGACATGTCGCTGTGTGCTCATCCTGCGTTTGAGGCGCGTTGTGTCTGCAGAGCAAGCAGCTGGACTGGCAAGATGCCTGGGTGCTGCGGACCACTCTGTGACTGGACTGCATTCAGCGCGTCCAGTGTGCGGCCCGCTCGTTTCATTGCTTTTGCAATGTGCCGCTGCCAGTCCCTCCCGAACCACATCCTCAACAACACCAAATACTGTTTGTTCTCCCCCAGGGAGCTCTCCGAGCACCCCGAGTACGGCTGCATGCTGGTCAACCACACCAGCGCCCGCACAAACCCGACGCACCTCGTGCAGATCTGGCGCAGGTGAGTGGCGCACCGCCGGGCGGATGACGGTGTGCTGCGCAAAGCGCATTACCCCTGCATGCATGTGGCGCAAGGGGCAGCGTCCTAGGCCTGCGGTCCTTGCTCACTCGCTTTGCTTGGCCGCCTCGCAGAGTATGAGTGCTTGCTTTGACACATCTTATTGCCTTGTAGTGGACCTACCCCGCCGTTTGCCACCCCGCCCCAAAACAGCTACGATCACCTGGCAGACTACGCCCGCAACCGCATGGCCAAGCACCTCGGCCCCTGGCTACAGTGGAATGTGGAGGCAAAGGGATTCAAAGGTGGGCGTGCAGCGCAACAAATGCTTGGCGCAGTGCTGGGGTGGCTGATCATGCAGGGCAGCGACACAAACAGCAATCCGCTCAGGCGACTGCGCCACGCAGCCGCTTCGATGCACCCGGCATACCAAGTGCCAAGCTGCCGTGCGTGGTCGCAAGGCCGCCGCTGGCCTTTGCCGGCCTGCCTCTGTGTGTCTGCCTCACACTTCAAGCCTTGCCGCACTGGCCACGGACATAACTCCCCTGTTGACAGGCGCCCAAATCCCTGGTGTCGGCATCTTCCACGAGGCCTACCTGGTCAGCAACTACGAAGCCATATACCGCAACATGCCACGGTCAGGGCTGGCCAAGATCGGCAAGCTCGTCAGCGCCTCGCACGGGCGCCTGCGGACCGGCAAGGGTCGGCTCAACCAGACCAACGGCGACGACCACGCCGCGATCCAGTGAGGAGCCTGGGAAGGTGGTGCGCAGCTGCCCTGGCTGCTGGGTGTTGACGGCATCTCAATGGCCGCTTGTTGCCTGTGGTGGCGACACCTCACTCAGCGTGAGGCGCTCTCAGCACACCAGGAACGTATGTATTTCGACTGACAGAATAATAATGGTCATCACAACACTCGCGGCCCTTCCATGATATTAGGTGCACTTGTGCATAGCCTTGAAAACCTCTGCTTCATCAAACCTCACACCCAGCCTGGCACCACTTGGTTTTGACATTTGCTGCGCATATCACTGTTTTGGGTAGACAGTGCTAATTGTGCCACCACTTACCTAATTTGTCGACATGGCCTTGCTACACATGGGCCTGCTGCGTGCTGCGTGCTGCGTGCTGCGTGCTGCGTGCTGCATGCTCAACAGCTGCAATACAATAACGTGTGGTAGTGCCTGCTATGTTGCTGACAGTACCTGGCAACAAGCAGCTTGGCAGCATGTGCCTTGCTTGTTTTGGGGGGGGGGGGGCGTCACAGCCTGTTTTGGCAAAGCAGATGCTTGTGGGAAGGAGGGAAGTGTCAGCTCAATGATGTAACATCGCTGCTATGCAGATCTTGTGGTGATGCAGTATCGGTTGTCTTGGCGCAGCCAAAAGACTATGGTCTACAGTTCGCTTGGGGCTCGGGTGGAACAGTGCAGCGCTTGCTCCAGTTTATACGTGCCCAGCGTGGTCTGCTGCCGTTGCAGCTCGACCAGCCAACAGGTCACCACCACCGCCAATCCGTACCGCTTCCAATTGTATCCAGATGGTTGAAGGTGGCTCGGGGTTGATATACCTCTTGCATCAAAGAGATCGTTTGTAAGATTCAAATTTCGGGTGATCTTCGAGCCCTGTGATGACGTGTCCTTGACAGGCATTATATCAAACGAACAAATAAGAGTAGCTGGGCCCGGCTGACGCGGACCGTGATCATGGCGAATGAGCTAGCCGAGCTCCTGAGAAGGCTCGGGGCCCACGCACGGCAGCTGGAAGATACGCAATCATTGGATGAGTTCCAGCGGCAGGCTGCGGAGGTCTGCGGGGCGTGTGAGCTGACGCTGCAGCAGCTTGCGCTGGCACGCACTGCGCTCAAAGACACAACGCCGTCAACATGGGAGGCCCTGGGCGATGAGGGCGTTGTGCTGGCGGATGCTGTAAAGTGAGCCAGGCATTGAGCTAGCTGTTAATTGTGTGATCAAAGTTTGGGGTTGGGGCATCATTGTGATGCGTTGACTTTGTGATGGTGCCCCTGTCCCAAGCATGTCTTGCCCCAACCAGGCAGCAGGTACAACATGATTGGTCATACACAGCTGTGGCAACCTGCTGACTCGCCGCACACCTCTACAGGACCGTCAACGCCCTCATGCGCTTTGGCAAGGGCGCGCAGCCGTACATTGCCGCTGCGCTGTACAGCTGGCTGCTGCGCGCGCCCAGCTCCCCGGTGAGACATCATCCGTTGAAAGAGCGCGCCAACCCGCATCACGCATGCGTTAGCACTCCGTTGCCCTGTGTCAGGAGCACCAGCATGCATTATTCATTGGGCGCAGAGGCCCTGCTTTCAACTGTGGCGGCGCCATGCTGGGATGATCGCTGCAATCCATCAACCCTCGTGCTCTGCGCGCATGCCACCCTGCCAGGCCCATTTTCTGATGGACGGCCTCAATTTCTCAGGCTTCATGCAACGCATCAAGGATGCTTGCTGCGGCGCCGCCGCCAGCGCATCTAAGGGCGGCGCGGCGGGCGCGGACGCGGCCTCCCAAGAGGAGGGCGGCGGTGCCAGCGCAGCCAGGGACACGGCCGACGAGACGGCTGTATGCCTGGCTTTCGAGGCGGTGGCCAACCTGGCGGCGCTGCTGGGGTCGGTGGGCGTGCGTAGCTGCGAGGACGTGCGCCAGCTGTGTGCCGAGGTCCTGCCGGAGCTGGCGGCGTGCTCGCGGGTGGCCAAGGCGACGGCCGCGGGGCGCGCTGTGGGCCTCTCCTCAGGTGGGCACGTCCGCCATGGCCTTGAGCGGAGGTGGAGCCTTTGTCACAGCCTGAGACGACCCTATGTGTTCCGCCAACTTTCCGAGCTTTGCTTCGTTAGTGGGCGCCAACACACCTGCGGTGGGGTGCCTCCGTTGCCGCAGGCGTCATCCGCGACGCCGCGTACGAGGCGATGGCTGCGCTGCTGAACCCCCGCCACGGCAGCGCCCACGAGACCGCGGCGTCGCTCTTCCCGCGCCTGTCGAACGTCATGCTCGGCGCCGCGCCGGCGGCCGGCGGCGGCAGGAAGGGCGCGGCGGACGCGAGTGCGATCCGCACGGCGGCATGCACGTTTGTATGCGAAGCGCTCGGGTGAGCAAACTCGCCAGGCACACGCTGCGTCACTCCGCAGGCGTAAGGGTCTGGTGTCCCGCCCGCTGATTGTGCTCTTCCATGAGTGGCAAACGCGCCTGATGCGCACAGCTGAACTCCTCTTTTGCTCCGTCTCCGCCTGCGCCCCCAGGCGCCAGCCCGAGGTGCAGGAGGTGGTTGCCGCGCTTGCGCGCCACGTGTGCCTTAAGGCCCCGGACCGCGCCGAGCCGCGCGCCAACGCGATCCGGGCGGCGGCGACGATGGTGCCGCTGCTGGCGCAGTGGGAGCAGGACCAGTTCGTGGGCTTCGTGTTTCACCTCAGCAGGAGCAGCAAGGCGAGCTCGGGCCGGGCGGTTTTTGGAACCTTCTCGCCCGGCCTTTGCAGCGTCGTTGCGGCGGCAGCGCGGGGCGGCCCCTGACGCCCGCCGCCGCGCCCCCCTCCGCCCCTTGCTGTCTGGTTTTTCCAATCCGCCCGCAGATCGGCCAGCGCTGCCTGGCCGTCGGCCTGGCCCGCGAGCTGCTGATGCACCTGCCGGAGCCCTTCCAGCAGTCGACGTTCCAGCAGGCCGCGGACGCGGGCGCCGCCGCCGATGCGTCCGGGGAGCGCGGCGCGGCACGGGACGTGGTGCCGGCGCCCTGGAGCGTCGTGTGCCTTGCCGCGCTGCTCCACAGGTGAGAACGGACCAAAGAATGCAGCCGCGCACCGCAGGGGTTGCCGACCGCACCAATTGGCTGCCCAAGACGAGCCTTGAGCGTGTGTTTCTCCCCGCACCGCGCCGCCGCGACCCCACCGGCCTCGGGTGTGCACACCCGCATCCGGAATTTTTGCGCTCGCGCCCTCAGGTGCAGCGACAAGTCTGCAATCGTGCGGGCGCGCGCGCTGTCAGACCTTTCGGAGGTCGTCGCGTGCTTCGGGGAGCTGCTGGCGCGCGACCCGGCCAGCGACGAATACCGCGTGGCGGAGCGCTTCGTGGCCGGCCTGGTGGCCGCGGCGCACCTGGAGGTGGGCGCTCATCACCTCCGGCCGCCACGCACACGAGCACGTGCGCACGCGCGCTTGCATTGCGTGTGTGAAGGGACGAGACGCAGCGAATCCTGACGGGCGGATGGCACACTCAGGCTGCGTCGATCGCTGTGGGCTCGCTGGTTGGGTTTTCATCGTGCATGCGACGGAAACTGACATTTTTGATCCTGCTGCAACCTTGCCGCCAGCTACCCAAGCCCGCGGCGAGCACCAACGGTCCCAAGGCGCAGCGCCCGAGGCGGCGCGCCGCCTCTGCGGGCGGCGGCGAGTCGGACGGCGAGGCCGACGCCGACGGCGGTGGCGGTGGCGGGCGCGGCGGCGCGGAGGGCATGGAGGTGGATGGCGACGCAAACGGCGCAGACGCGGCACAGGGCGCCGGCGCCGAGGGCGCGGC
>NW_014012552.1:14457-17448 GCF_000611645.1 Monoraphidium neglectum
CCGCCGCGGCGGCCGTGGCTTTTGAGGCGTTCATTCCACGACGCCTGCAGTCGGTGAGCCGCCCGCTCTCCCCCCCCTCCCACAGCCGCGCCGCACGCCCGAGACCCTCTGGCAGCTGCATCCCCGCCCTGAGGCAGCTGCATCCCCGCCCTGAGTTATCATGCCCACGACGCCCGCAAACAGCAGTCACAAATATCAGCTTGTTATGAACCAAAAAGCGTCCTCAAAGCCCGACAGGATTGCAATCGTGGGCTGAGAGGTCAATCGTCGCATCAGGGCCCCAGCCCACCCTCTGATCTCGCCCCACTCCCCTATTACGGCCGCGCCCGCCCCGCCGCGCCACCCCCCAGGACCTCGGCCCCCTGCTCTCCCTGGTGCACCGCCGCTGTGCCGACCCCAAGGCCGCCGTGCGCAAGGGCGCGCTGCAGCTGCTGGTGGAGGCGGTCACGATGCGCGCGGGGTGGCAGGGGTACCCGCGGCAGCTGCCGGGCAGCCAGGACCTCGTGCTGCTGGAGGCCGCCACGATGGACCCCCTGGTGGGCTTTGGTGTCTTGGGAAGTTGCCGTGGCATGGACCCATGCTTGCGTGTGTATGTGCGTGTGCGTGTGCGTGTGTGTGTGTGTGTGTGCATGAGCATATGCATGTGTGTGTGTGCCTGTGTATGTGTGTCAGCGTGTGTGCGCGTGCTTGAGCGGATTTTCAACCAGATGAGATAATTCAACGGGTTGTTGTGCGTCCCATTCCCCAACGAGCAGGTGAGCGTGCGCAAGGCCGCCCTGGTGGCGCTCAGCCGCCTCGTGGAGCTGCTGCCGCTCGAGCCCACGCTGTGCGCCGCATGGGTGCGCTCCGCGCTGCCCCTCGTGCGCGACCCGGAGTCGAGCATCCAGGAGTCGGTGCTCGAGTGGGTGCAGTCCCTGCTGCTGGACCGCGCCGCCGCCGGAACCGCGGCGGGCGCCGCGCCCGACGGGGAGGACGCGGCGGGCGAGGGCGCGGGGGCGTCTGCGGCCGCAGCCACGGAGCTGCGGCCGCTGCTGGCCGCCGTCGCCGGCGTCGGCCGCGCGGCCGGCGCGTGCCTGGGGAGGGTGTGCGCGGCGCTGAATGTCAAGGGCAAGCTGGCCGGCAAGAAGGTGGCCAGGGGCCTGGAGGCGTTCGTTGCCGGTGAGCGCGGCGGGGCGGCGGCGGCTCAAGGCTTCATGGTGTCAACGTCTACGATTTGGCTCCCAAACCAGCGTCGTTCGTGGGGCTCAACCAATGGTCTAGCACACACCCCAGCTTTTGCGTAGGCCCGGGCCAATCTCATGACAGGCATAACTCCAAAACCCCCAAACCCAACCGCCTTTCCCGCCGCCCCTCCTGCGCCCGCCGTGCGCCCCCGCGAAGGCGTCCCCTCCGGCTCCCCCGAGGCCCTGGGTGCGTGGGCGCTGCTCAGGGAGGTCGCTGCCCAGCAGCCCGCCGCGCCCTCCTGGCAGTTCCTGCAGCAGCGGTGGGGCGAGCTGCAGAGGGCCGCGGCGGCGGCCGCGCACCATGGCGAGGACGGCGGCGGCGGCGATGAAGGCGAGGTGAGTCACCTCACCCCCATATAGCGCATCGCGCGTTTTCGGCGGCTGGCGGGGTGCTGCGCTCTGCTGACCGCATGAGGCAGCCGTTGAGGCGCGCCCGACGCCGCCGCTCGCGCTGACGCGCGCCCCGGCCCGCGCGCAGGGCTCCGGCGCCGCGGGCGCGCTGGCGGAGGAAGGCGCACTGCTGCTTCTCGTCATCTCGGCGGCGGCCGAGAGCTTCCCGCCGGCGCAGGGCGCCGCGCTGGCCTCGCAGCTGCTGCAGGTCAGGCGCGGCTCACAATCCTACGCAACGCCCCTGTGTGATGTTAGCAACAGCGCGTACCGGAACACACAGCATATTCTGTCCGCCCATGCGCTGTTGTGGGCCTTCGCCTGGGAATTGAAAATGCCCAAAGCGACAGTACGATGCACCCGCGCCAACCCTGACTCCGCCCCGCCGCGCCCCGCAGGCCATCCTCGCCTTCAACCTCCCGCCCGCCGCCGCGGCCGCCCACATCGCGGCCCTCTCGAAGCTCACCTCCGGCGGCGCCCCCGCCCCCGGCGTCGGCGCGCCCGAGCAGTGGTGCCGCCAGGCGTACGCGGCGGTGCACGAGCTGCTGCATCAGTACGTCGGCGGCGCCGCGGCCCAGCAGAACCCCCACCAGCCGGGGGCGGCCGCGGCGCGCGCGCGGCGCCGCGCGGCGGCCGCCGTGTTTGCTGCGGGCGAGCTCGCGCTGCTGCGCGTCGCGCGGCCGCCGGGCGGGCTGACGGTGCTGCTGCAGGCGCTCACCGCGCCCAGGCTGCTGCCCGGCATGGCCGCCGCGGCGGCCGGCTGCGACGACGACGCGGCCATGGTGGATGCCGGCGTGCCGGCGCCTGGCGGCGAGGCCGGGGAGGAGGGCAGTGGCGCCGCCGCGGGCGCAGGCGTGGTCGGTGTGGACGTGCCTGTTTCGCTGCAGGGTCACGCGTGGATCAGCCTGGGCAAGGTGTGCCTGGTGGACGAGCCGCTGGCCAAGAGGCTGGTGCCCCTGTTCGTACAGGTGCGGAGACGGGCGGGGTAACCATAATATTTGGGTGACCAGGATATGGTTGGGGCCAGGGGCTTTCAACGGTGTGCAGAGGCCAGGGGCCGAGGCGTCCGGCGGTGAGGGCGGCGATCGGGGCCGGTCCGGGCCGACCGCCCACGAGGTTCGCAGAAAGGCCACATGGGGTTTGGTCAGCAGGCAGGGTCCCGGGGCCGACGGGCGAGAGGCTCGCAGTCTTGTCATGCAAGAAAACCAGAGGTTTGCCTCACAACGCGCAAGAAGCGCGGCATGCGAGCACGCGGATCGTTGTGTTTACCGCTGCGCCTTGCTGTCCCCCCCAGGAGCTGGGGCGCTCCCCGTCGCCCGTGGTGCGCAACAACATCATGGTGGCGCTCAGCGACATGGTCATCACTTACACGGCACTGGTG
>NW_014012551.1:0-542 GCF_000611645.1 Monoraphidium neglectum
CGACTGCCTTGACGCTGGGCGTAAGCAGCCGGATCAAGGCCAGCCAGGCTTGTGCCATACGCAACATGCTCGTGTGCCCAACAGAAATCGTGCCGGGCTGGCAGTTGCCACCTCCAGCTCCCCTCCCGCTGCCCTACCCACCCCTCCCCTGCGTTCCCCACCCCCCTGCACGCCACCACGCACCACAGCGCGTACACTGCGCCCGAGTCGTAGACCAGCAGCTTGACCACGCCCTTCCCCGGCTGGTCGCAGCCCTGCATGATGCCGCCCGGCCCCGTCCCCAGCCGGCAGACGCCCATCATCGTCATCGCCGGCGACAGGTACACCAGCCGCAGCACGCACGCCACGGCCGTGCGCAGCCGCGCGCGCGTCGGGGCCGGCGTCGTCAGGAGGGCGGTGAGCTCGAGGGTGCTGAGCGCAAGGTATGCGAGGGCCTTGATGAGGCATGGGACGGGGCCGTACACGAGGAGGTAGGCGACCCCCACTATGACCTGCGGCGGGATGGCGTTGTTTGTGAGAGTGTGTGTGTGCGTGTGCATGTG
>NW_014012551.1:1076-16076 GCF_000611645.1 Monoraphidium neglectum
GTGTGTGTGTGTGTGTGTGTGTGTGTTTGTGTGTGTGTGTGTGTGTGTGTGTGTGTGTGTGTGTGTGTGTGTGTGTGTGTGTGTGTGTGTGTGTGTGTGTGTGTCGACAAGACCGCACGCGTGGCGGCCAGGGGCGTCAGGCGCTGGCCAGGGGGACTGCTCGGGGGCGGATGCGTGGTGCGCAACCGAGCAGCAGCGGCCGGGCGAGCCGGGCCGCAGGCCGGCCTGCGCGCGGCGCCGCAGCACAATGTCCTGCGGTCCGCGGCCGCACCTGTGCCATCAGGGCCACGACTGCCGGGATGTCATACAGCCTAAGGCAGTAGTCTGTAAAGAAGGCCTCAAACGCGGCCTCGCCCCCAGCTGCAAGTGAAGAGCCCAGCGGCCGCGTGGCAGGTGCCGCCCACCGATGTCCGAGCTGTTGGTTGCCCTGCTGCTCGATCTGCGGGCCCGGGGGAACCCCATCCTGCGGCTCTTGCGGCGGCGGCGCGGCGCGGCGCCGCAGCAGCAGCGAGCGCGGCCGCGGGGGTGCTTCGCAGCCGGCGTCCGCCTCTGCCCCTGACGTCGAAGGGACGCCATCAATCATCACATCTGTCATGCACTACGCTTGCAAATTGGCAGCAAAGCGAAAGCAGCTGCGCCAGGCACTACAAGCGAGATTGGGTGTGTCTGTCAACAATGAGGCACTTCTGAACGGTACAGGCCCACAAATGTGGCAGGTATGCTGATATTCTTGTCTCTGCACGGAGTCCAGTCACGTATCGGTATGATCCCCCGCCAGGCTTGGGCTGGGCGGTCCGGTCGGGCGACTTGAACTGTATGAGAACACGCTTGATACAACAACCTACAATGTATGGTGGCCTTCGAGAGGGCTGGATCGCCAACGAGATCCCTCACGCTGTCCTGGTCAATCTGCTTGTGAAAGTGATCCCAACCCTCTGGTCCACCGTGCATCGGGCCATGCGGCAGGACAACATGCGCGGCGATCGCTTACAGCTGAAGCAGGCGCTCGACAGCCCCTGCGCTGGATGGCGCAAACCGCGCAGACGGCCTCGGCAGGTGCTGGCTGCCCGCGCCACTGCCTGGCCGGCTGCCGCTCCCCGGCCCCGCGCCCACAGCGACGTCCCCCCGCCGCCCCTGCCCGTGCCCCGCCGCCGCCGCCGCGCCGCAGCTGCTGCCGCCGTGCGCCTTGAGGTACACGAGGTACGCAGACAGCTCCGCCAGCCCGACCCTGCCCAGGCCGTCCCAGTTGATGGCTTGATACTGCGCCAGGAAGCGGTCAAACGAGCCGTCCGACGCCTGCGCGCGCACGCGCATGCAAGCCGGCGCGAGTGCCGGCATGGGCTCAGCGTTTGGGGGACGAGCGCCCCGCATGACGTTCCTGCATTTGTGCGACCTGTGCTCACGCGACGCACCAGCTTCGCTTGGTTGGCCAGCGCGAGGCCGGTGCGCCAGTCAATCTGTCATGGAGAACGAACACACACACACACACATACACACACACACACACACACACACGTGCGCACACAAATACACACATGCACATGCACATGCACATGCACATGCACATGCACATGCACACAAACACAAACACAAACACACACACACACACACACGCACACACACACACACGCACACACACACACACACATGCACACATGCACGCACACGCAGTCACACCTTGATCCTGGGAGGCATCCTCAGGTGGTCCGCCAGCTGCCTGTCCCGCCTGAACGCCACCAGCATGTCGCGCCGGCTGGCCGCGCCGTCGCCGTCTGCGTCGAGCGCGCGCAGCAGCGCCGCCCAGCGCGGCGTGTCTGGATGCGAGGGGTCTGGGCCGGGAGGGGGCCCCTCCTCGGGCACAGGCACCATGTGCTGGGCCTGCAGGGAAGCAGGAGCACATGCTTTCTGGTGTAGCCAGTAGGTTGGATCTTATTGTCTAATCATAGACAACTCGCTCAAGCGTAGGACCCGCTCGCGGGGCGCAGACGCCGGGGACGTCATCGTCAGTCAGCGACGACGATAACAGTACCGCGTCGGCTGTGCGTGCGGTCGCTGCACACCACTCCAGTGCTCGGCCGCAGTGCCCGGCCGTGAGCCGCGCACGACCCAAGACCTAGTACCTGCGGCAGCACGTGCAGGAAGAAGACGTCCACAGCCTCGCCCAGCGCCCCGGCTGCGAACCCTGGGCCCGCGACGGCTGGTCCAGCCGCAGCGGCGGCTCGCTCCGTCTGCGCCAGGCGCGCCCTGACCACGCAGCGCCGGCTGCGCGGCAGCACCACGTCCCCCGCAAACGCCGTCCCCGCTGCGACCCCTGCGCTGCCGTCAGCGCCAGCGGCCGCGTGCTCCGCCGCCAGCTCGGTCCAGCCGCAGCCGTCCGCGCCCACAGCCACGCCCTCGACGCGCGCCGCTGCACCTGCCGCACCAAACGCCACCTCGAACCGCTGCGGCCGGTCGGCCTCCAACACGACGCCCGGCGCGGGGCTGACCAGCTGGGCGGCGAGCGCGGCCGCCGCCGGCGCAGGGGCCGGCAGCGGCGCGGGCAGCGGGGGCTGCTGCGCCACGGCCGCGGCGCCGGTTTTGTCGGGTCCTGCCGCCGCCGCTGCTGCCGCTGCCGCCGCCGCTGCTGCTGCAGCTGCAGCTGCGGGTGATGGTGGCGGGGCCGCCACCTCAACAGCCACGCGCAGCACGTCTTCTTCCTCCCTCAAATCAATCTCCATCGGCGCCGCCAGCCCCTCCACCGTAAGCCGCAGCTCGCCCGGCGCCTCGGTCACGAGCTGCACGTGCGCCCGCCACACGCCCGGCGCCGGCGGCGCCAGCCAGAGTTCCTGCGCCTCGCGCCGCGGCGCGTCGGAAGCGAAGCGGGCGCCCGCCTCCGGCTGCACTCCTGCGATCGCGACCCTCTGTTGGAACACCAGAGGCGGCGGCGGCGCGGCGGCAGCTGTCTGGGCGTCGGCGGCGCAATCGCGTCCATCGCCCGCCGCCGCGGCGCGCGGTTGCTGCTGCTCCCGCCCCAGCGGCTGCCAGCGCGCGACCTCTTGACCGGAGCGAGGGTCCAGCAGCCGCGCGCGCAGCCACTGGCGGCGGGCTGGGGCCGCGGGGAACGCGACCAGCAGGCGCAGGGCCGGCAGGTAGCCCCCCTCCCTGCGCACGCGCATCCGCGTGTTGACCGCGCCGACAGGTTGATCGACGGGGTGTGTCACATCAGCTGCGCACGGCGTCCACGCAAGAGGCTCTCAACCGCAGCCACGGCAAAAGTGCAGGCCCCAGGGCGCGTGCGGACACACGGCCGCGCGCGTCCGTTCTCTAAGATGTACGAGTTTTGCAGCGCCAGCGAGGCTGGTCAAGGCTGCCCGAATTTCGACCTCTCGATGAGTCGACGCAACTCGTGGGGCGCGCACCTGGGTGGCTGCAGCGTGTTTGAAGCTCGAAGGCCCGCGTCCAGCAGCGCCCCGCCCGCCTCGAAAAACGCGACCGCCGCCTCTGGCCGCGCCCAGAAGTCGTTGGGCGTGAGGGGGGCCGGGAGCAGCTGCCAGTAAGGCTCGAACGGCAGGCGCGAGTATGCAAAGGCCTCCGGCGGCGTGAAGAATGGCGCGGCGCCGCACCTGTGGCACACGCGCCACGCGCCGCGTCGCAGTGCGGCGGGGTGGGTGGAGGGCAGGGGTGCTCGTGTGAGGCAGCCGCGGGCGAAACATGTAGGTTGACAGTGTGCAGGAATGCAGTGCCCGGGCGAGAAAATAGATGTGTCATTCGAGAATCAAGGGGACGACGAGCGTGCTTTGGCAAATGCACACGTGGGCGGCCAGGATCAGCGGGCAAGCAGCAGCAGCAGGCTCGTCCCTCAGAGCACATTAGCATCTATCACAACCACACACACAGGCATCCTAAACACACACGAGCTTCAAAGCGGCCTTCTGGCGTGACACAGTCGCCCACCTCACAACCGCGTGGGCCGGGTCCAGCAGCCGCCAGCGCCCGTTGACTTTGACTGCACACCAGCTGTGGTTGTGGCATCGTAGCCGCCCCCCAGGCGCCACGCTGGCGCCGTCCTTCCAGAACCCAGAGATCTGGCGCGCCTCCAGCCCGCAGCCGGCTGCGATCGTCACCAGCAGCGCAGCCACGCGCTCCGACCACGTGCCGGTGACGCCGGGCAGCAGGGCCTGCGTGTGTGCGTGCGTCCAGCCCGGCAGGGCGCGCAGGCGTCCGGCGGCGGCCGTGCGGCGCGGCGGAGGGGGAGGGCCGTCGTTAAGGCCAATAGCAACGCGTGGCGCACCGGGCGCACAACGCCTCGATTTGCTTTGTCAGCTGCTGCTGCTGCTGCTGCTGCTGCTGCTGCTGCTGGCTGTCATGTTGCCAACGAGGTCATCCCCGGAAAAAAATGAGGAGATTCTCTCATAAGCGGCTGCAACGAAAGGGTCCGCGACTGCACCCGGACGGTCAACGCACGAAATGACGCGGTGCCGCTCTCACCTGCTCAAGCTCCTTGGCCGCTGCCGCGTCTCCGCCCTCAAACAGCGGGCATCCTATATGCCACGTCCCCAGCGGCCGGCCCCCGCACGCGTCCGCGCCGCCGCCGCTGCCAGCCTCCCGCTGCGGCGGCGGCGGCGCTGCGTGCCGCAGGACCCAGGCCCAGGCAGCCCTCAGCAGCTGCAGCTGGCGCAGCGGCCCTGAAGCAGCGATGTGCGGCGACGCGCACAGCCGCGCGCACACCGCGCCCGCGCCGCCGAGCGCCTCTCCGAGCGCGACCGCCGCGGCCGCGGCGTCGGCAGGGGCGTATGCTGCCGCAGGGTCCCCCAGCGCCCGCTCCTCCTCGGCGGCGGACGGCACCAGGCCTGTCGCGGGCGGCGCGGAGCGCGCCCGTGTTGCGTACGTCGCAGGGCGCGGCGCACTGCTTGGGGCGGCGGCTCACATGCAACAATCTGGGACGCCATGCGGACATGCCTCAGAATCCAGGGCCGACACAGCACATAAATTATGGCAGATCCGGCACCGCGATGCAGCCGTGGCGGCTACGCTGCCTTGAGGGGAGGGAAGGGAAGGCCGGCGCACCTGCCGCAGTCGGGGGGACGGCGCCGCCGCCGTCGTCCAGTTCGCCGCCTGGGAAGCACCGCCGCCGGATCGCTGCTAGCCCCTCCGCCCCCTCCCCCTGCAGGCTCGCCGCCGCCAGCCGCTCGGCCGCGGTGACCGGGGCGCCGCCGAGGGAGCGCAGCTGGGGCAGGTGGCGCACCGTGTGCAGGCGGGCGCACATAGCCTGCGTGCGGCGCGGCGTGCCGCCGGCGGTTTTGTGTGAGTGGCGTTGCAAGGCGGCCTCCGCTTGTTCTCGCTCAGGGCCGTCCCCGCCCATCCCTCCTCTTCCGCTGCCCTGGTCCCTGCTCTTGAACATGCACGCCAAGCACAAGCTGCCCCCCAACCCACCCCACCGCCTGCCCCCAAGCCGTCCCCCTCATTACACCAACCTGCTCCAGTGCGTTGCCCCTGAGATCCAGATCGCTCAGCAGCGCCGCGCCCGCCACCGCCGCCACGTCTTCCAGGCGCCCGATCAGATTCCGCCCGACGTCCAGCGCCCGCAGGCGCGCCAAGCCCTCGAGCCCGCCCAGCACGCAGACGCGGTTGCGGGCCGCGGACAGCCGCTCGAGGCGCGAGAGCGCGCCCAGCGGCGCGAGGGTGCTGAGGCGGTTGCCGTCGAGCGCCAGCGTTCGCAGCGTCGGCGACAGCGCTGCGCGCATCCAGGCGGGTGCGCCGCGCGGGCGGGCGTCATTGCAGGGTTGCAAGCTAGCGGCGCATGGGGGTGGGCCACCAGCGGGCCCGCCGCAGCCCAGTGCATGCGCGGCCCGCGTTCGCGGCGCGGGCGGCCCCCCAAGGCCTGCGGCACGCCGCGTCGGCGGTCAAACCCCGCCGCCCAGCGGTCAAACACGCCGGAGCCGGCCAGGCGCTGCCCCTCCGTTGGGCCCCATCTCACCCTGCAGCCCATCGCAAGACTTGAGAAGGTTGTCCCTTATGCTGAGCTCCCGCAGCTGCACCAAGCCGGCCAGCCCGCGCCCCAGCCGCTCCACCTGCACCCACATGAGGCCGGCGCGCCCGCGGAGGGCCGGCTGTTGGGGTTCGCTCGCCGCAGCGCGGGCCCCGCCGCCGCGCCGCTGCAGCGGGGCGCGTCAGCGAGCCTCGGTCGGCGCCTGCGCCGCGGCCGCCGGGCCGCTTGCTCGGCCGTGCCGGCGGCAGCAGCGGCCCAGAGTGTGCGCCGCGCCACTGAACGCCCCACTGCAGCGCGCCCTGCTCCACAGCCCGCCCCGCCCGCCCTGCGCCCCCGTTCGTCCCTCCCCTTCACACTCTCGTTGGGAGGGCGCTCGTGAACGACCGCTGCCGCCGGCCCCGCGTCACCTGGTTGCCGTCCAGCACAAGCCGCTCCAACCGCGTGAACGCCGCCAGGCCCGACCCCACTGGCAGCTGCCGGATCCTGTTGCGCCCAAAGTCCGCCTCCCGCAGGCCGCCCGCCGCCGGCGGCGCCCCAGCGCCCGCTCCCGCCGCCGCTGCCTTCGCCGCTCCCGCCGCGGCTCGATCCTGCCAGGGCGCAGCGGTCGGCTGGGGGCCGCTCCCGAGGTCCAGGAGCCGAGTCAGCTCGTTGCCTGAGACGTCGAGTGTCGTGAGAGCGCGCAGCCCCCCGAGCCCTGCCAGGCAGGTGAGGCGGTTTTCTGGCAGCAGCACCTCCCGTACGTGCGCGCAGCGCGCCAGGGGTGCGGCGTCGGAGAGCTCGGTGCCAGCGATGGTGAGGCGCAGGAACGCGGGGCGCGCGCCGTCGGCGGCGGGGCCGAGGCAGGACAGGCCCTCGGCGATCTGCATGGGGAAGAGGGCGCGCGCGGCGCGCATGCGACCGTTGCTGCGCGCGCTCGTTGCCGGTGCATGCGGGAATGGCTTGAGCAGGCATGCATGCATGCGAGCTGCCTGCCGCTTGCGGCGCAAGCACCCGTCTGCCATGCGGGCGGACCCACCAAGGAGTCGTCCCATGGCCGCTTGCGCGGCTCCCCTCCGCCGCTGCTGCTGAGACCGCTGGACTTAGAGGCCGCGTCTGCATCCCCAACGCCGATCAGAGAGCCGTCGCTGCCTTCTTGATCGCCGTTGGCGCCGATAAGCACGGGCTGCTGCGCGCAAGCTTTGCCCCGCGCGCATCCTTCTGCAGCAGCGCCGCCTTCAAGAGGGACGAGCCCATCAAGAGCGGCACCATTTGCGCACGTCATATTGTAACAATATATTGTAGTCTCTAGCAGCACCATGCGGACATGCGTGGAACGGGGCTCAGAGTCCAGGTAAAAGTTCGATTACTGGTCGTTGATCGAAGACGCCCGGCTATGATATGTGTGATATTCATTTTGAAACTACGTTATGCGCCGTCTTTGCCATCAGCCGGCCGCCTCTGATGTGCGCCGCCCGGCAGCATGGCTACGGACAGGGTTGGATGGTTGACCTTGGTCAACGGGAGGTGAGAGGCGTACTGTCCCCTCAGGTGTGGAGTAAGTTGTTGCATGGTTGAGGCCAGCAGCCAAGCACTGCCCTGCTGAACAATATGAAATCAATGTTGAATTTCATTGGCTACAGCACAACCCAAAGGTTGGCGATGGTCTTGACGCCCGTCTGACCGTCGGCCGCAATTCAGAGCGCAGCCGAGCCATTACTATTGAGTTGATTTGCAGTCCTGCGCTGCAGGCTAACACTCATCAGCCCTTCAGGCGCTGGCGTGTTCCAGGTGCTCTAGAGCGCACTCGACCCCATGGTTTGCCGCCTCCGTCCCACCGTGTGAATTCGATACAACGCGTACTGCTCGGTTACAGCCACATGTGCTGCAACAAGCAGAGCTGCCCGCTGCCACGGGCGTCAAGGATGGACGGCAAGCCGAGGGCCATCCCGGCCGTGAAACGCTGCCGCCAAGGAACAAAGACAAGCTGCAAACGGCATGCCGAGAGCATGAAAGAAAACAAAAAATCGTGTGGGTTGCTGGATTGGGGAGTAAGTCAAGTTGTGTCTATGCTACAAATGAAAGCCCACACTCGCACGTTTGCACACCACTTTGGATCGCAACGCCAGCACACACCCACTGGCCTACAACCGCCGCCGCTCTCGGGCGGCGCCGTCCCGCCAGCCGCGCCCCACCGCTGCTGCCCTGCGCCCGGCCGGCGGCGGCGGCGCCGCCCAGCCGCCGCCGCCGCGGCCGCACCCGCCGCCGCCTTGTCAGCAACTGAATCACCAGTCGAAGAAGTCGGGCCCCGCCTTGGCCTTGAGCTCCTCTCCCGCCTCCCGCCCCAGCCGCGCGCCCTCCTCGGCGTCAAAGGCCCCCACCCGCGTGGTCTCAAAGATCTTGCTGCCGTTGGGGCTGGCCACCAGGCCGCGGAAGTGGAGCTGGCCGTCGGCGCCCTTGTGGGCGTAGCCGGCGATGGGCGTCCTGCGGGGGCCGTCGGGGTCGGGTCTGAGGTTAACGTCGCACCGCATGCGGGCGCCGCGGCTCCCCGCCGGCGCGGGCGTTGCAAACAAGGCGAGCAGGGAGCGGACATACCGGGGCAAGGGAAGCATGCACGCAGGGGTGAGGGGGGAAGCTGCCGCGCACCTGCAGGAGCCGTCGAGGGCTGTGAGGAAGGCGCGCTCCGTGACAACGGCCACGCGCGTCTCCTCGTGGTTGAGCCCCGCCAGGTAGCGCGCCGCCGCGCTGTCGTCGGTGCGGCACGCGATGCCGATCGCGCCCTGTCGCGATGTGTATGTGTGTATGTATTATGTGTGTATGGATGCGTGTGTGGGTGTGTGTTACCTTAAGTTCGGATGAGTGCACCTTGCCCACGCGACTGTTAGCACGGGGCGAAGTAGGGGAGGGTGACACGTGGGTGACTGTCTGGCTGCACGCGCCGCCGGTCAAAGGTTGCAGCTCAGCATGTGCTGACTGGTCGCCCCTGTGCCGATGTCAGGACCACACACACACACACACACACACACACACACACACACCACACAGGTGCGCACACGCACACACACCGCCCACCTGCGACACCGCGGGCAGCATCTCCTCGTTGTCGAGGATCTTAGTAATGTGCTGAGTCATGTCCAGGCGCTTGAGGCCCGCGAGCGCCAGCAGGGTGGCGGAGCACTCCCCCTCCTGCAGCTTGCGCAGCCGCGTCTGCACGTTGCCGCGGAAGTTCACCACCTGGCGATGATTGAAGGGAGGCAGGGAGGAGGGTGGGTGGGGGAAAGTGCGGGCGTTGATGTCGGGGGAGAGTTGCGACCAACGTGGCCCGCGCTGGCTCCCGCACGCGACCCCGCCTCGCCGGTCCGCATCCTCCCCAGACATGGCCGCCCCAGGCGCGGCGCGGCGAGCTTGCATCATCCTACGCCATCGCCAGCTCCGCGCCGGACGACCGTCCCGTTCTCCATCCGCCCTCGCTACCCCAGCCGCATCCCCAGCCAACCCCCCTCGCCTCCCCTCGAAAAGCCCTCAAGCGACCCGACCCCAGCCGCCCGCCCGCCCACCAACCTTAAGGTGGGGGTACTTTGCCAGGATCTGCGCCTGGCGCCGCAGGCTGGCGCTGCCCACGATCGCGCCCTCTGGCAGCTCTGACAGGTCCTTGGCCACGGGGCTGATGAACACGTCGCGCACGTCCTCGCGCGGCAGGTTGCAGGGCAGGATGGTGCCCTCGGGGAGGTAGGTGGGCACGTCCTGTTTATTGTGTGTGTGTGTGGGGGGGGTGTGAGCAGGGGGAAGGGTAGTGTGTGTTTTTGTGTGTGTGTGTGTGTGTGTGTGTGTGTGTGTGTGTGTGTGTGTGTGTGTGTGTGTAGGTGTTCGGAGGTCTGGCAGGTGGTCCGGCGGGGGTGGCAGGGGTGTGCGATGGGTGCGCATGTGTGTGTGTGTGTGTGTGTGTGTGTGTGTGTGTGTGTGTGTGTGTGTGTGTGGTGTGTGGGGGAGAGAGGGTGGGCGCACGGCGCCGGTGCGCGCGTCCTTGGGAGGTTTGTTGAGGCGGAGGTGCCGGGGTGCGGAGAGGGCGCTCGGGCGTGCGTGCGCGCTGGGCCGCAGCGCCCCGCCTGTGAAACACGCCGCTGCCCAGGGGAGGCCAGGCGCCCGGCCGCACGCCGCCGCCGCCCGCTCCGCCTCCTCTCCTTCCACCAGCGCCGCGCCGCCAGCCCTCTGATCGCCGTCGGGGCCGCCGCCGCTGCGCCGGGCAGCCCCAACGTCGCGCGAAGCGCGTCCGCAACCCTGCAACCCCCCTGAAACACACACACACACACACACACACACACACACACACATGCGCGCACCTTCATGGAGTGCACCGCGATGTCGATGCGGCCGTCCAGCAGGGCGTCGTCGATCTCCTTTGTGAACAGCCCCTTGCCGCCGATGTCGGCCAGAGGCTGGTTGAGGATCTTGTCGCCGGTGGTCTTGATGATGACAATCTCAAGGGCACCCTCCTCGGCCAGCTCAGCAAAGTTGGCCTTTTGGGGTTTTGAATTTGAGGGGAGGGAGGAGGCTGAGGGGTGGGGGTGAGGAGGCGCCATGTACCGAGGCGGGCCCGCGTGCGGCGGTTGGGTGCGGCCCGCCGCGTGCGTGCCGAGCCTGCACGGAGCGGTGACGCTGCAGATGGCGCCGTGCGGCGCGCCGGCGTGGCTTGGCTGCAGGCCGTCCCCGCGCCCGCTCCTCCACCGCCCCCGCAGCTGCCGGAGCAAACGCGGAGCGCCGCCCCGGCCCCCGTGGCGCGCCCCCGCCGGGCACCTTGAGCAGGTCGCGGGTCATGTATGCCTGGGCGAGGGCCAGGGGGCTGCCGCGGGTGCCGATCTTGACCGTCTTGGTGGCCGTCGAGGCCTGGCAAACCATGCGGGCGCCGCGACGCACGACTGCGACGGGCCGCCCGGCGGCCCTTCGGGCGGGGGCCGGCAATGGAGGTGCGGTGCAGTGTTTCGGAGCGACATTAGACGCATTTTGGCGTTGGCGCCCAGTAAACACTATACACTAACGTGACCGAAAGCCGGGTGATCAGTGCTCGACCGCGAAGCACTTCATCAATGGGGACGTGGCAGAAACAAGATCGATATTGACACGAATCCATCGAAATACACCCCACCTCTGCTGCACGCCCCGCAGGGCGGACTGCCGCTGCTGGAGAGCCTGCATCTCTGCTGTGCTGCTGCGGTGCTGCTGGAACGATTGAAAAGAGGAATATAGATGCGTGTTGAAGCAACAGAGTTTACGTGTTAGCCATGATCTCTGGGGCCCGGCCATTGTGTCCTCCCCGTCATCTGCCGAAGTCAAGCGGGCAGCAGCAGCGTTGAGCAGTGACAAGGCCAACATGTGCTGTCGCCGTCGCGTCGAGCTCCACACATGCAGAGCACTGAAGCCAGCCTAGGGAACATCGAGGCATGGGACAAGCCACCGGAGGCGGTCAACAGATTGGTACTAGATTGTTTGGGACACCCGCCCCCAAGGGGTGGAGTAGGAGCACAGCGCCCGCTGGCGAGCAGAATGCCTTTGTGTCGCATGATTGTGCGCATTTGCATCCTACAGGGCATGAATGCTGACGGCCCAGCTGAATGAATTTACTCTAGGCTGCGCCAGCGGCTGGGTGTTGATGGATGCGGGCCGACAACAGACCTGCACGCAAAGGAACTAGGGGGGCGCTACTTGCACACCAGGGTGTGCCCGTGCCTGCCTTGGTGGGCCTGACCATCAGGTCAAACGAGCACCTGTCCAAGGCCCCTCCTGCACCCGCCCAAGGCACGTTCGTTCCAGCCAGCCGCTCCGCCCAGGCCATGCCGCTGCCAGCCCAGTGAGACTTTGACTTCCGCCAATGTGTGGCTGAACGACGCAAATGAGGCCGCTCCCTGATCACAGAGCACGAGACACTGGGCTGGTCGTGTCAACCATACACGCGTGTGTGGCTCGACACAGTAGGCTGGCCCCTGCGCAGCTCGGCCGCTGTCCGTTGCTATCCGTCCCTTGTTTCTAGCCAGTGCAATACTTATGTGACAGGTCAACTCTGACAGGCGTCGCATGGCATTGCCGTGGTGCTTCAACTGCTTGCACCGACCTGGCACCGACGATTGCCTGCGTACCCGCTCGACAACCAACCGTCATTACCAACCGCATGACGCCGTGCTAGCTCGCGCACCTCACAAGGAGCGTCTCAACACTGCACCCGGAGTAATTGATTGGCAAAATCCCGGGATTGCTCAAACACAAGAGCATCGGGCAAACACATGTGCGATTGGCCCGTGCACGGCGCACGCATCGGCCGCTCCGCTGCTCCCGCTTTGTGGGCATGCTGACCCAGCACGGCGGCAGCATCCGGGGCAGAGTCATCTGGCATCAGCCCTGTCGCCTCCGCATAGAACACAGTGGTCGCGCGGTACAGTAACGCGCGCATCCGATCGTTCTCTGCGAGGTTCCAGCAGGCTGGATTGCGCGCCCTGGGCTGATGCACCGGCCAGCGGTCTATAGTGGCCTGTAGCACCTGGAAACGGCAGTCATGGAAGTGGCATCCTACTTCCCAACTGCCGGGCCCGCGTCCTGCCCCGGGGGCCCAGTGCGAACGCTCTCCATCGATTTGCCCAGTGGGCATGCCTCAAGGCCGTCGCGCCGCAGCAAGCAAGGCGTGGCAGAGGCATTCCTGCAGCGTTTGCATGAGAAGGGGGACGTGGAGCTAACAGAGCACCTGGTGGAGACTGTGTGCCAGCACTTCGAGCGGCTGCCCACGCGGTATGCTCTCGACGTCAACATAGAGAGCCTCGATGTCCTCAGTCATAAGCGCCTGCTCGAGGAGGCGCGCGCGGACCCGGCCACGGTGTCGTTCGCCGTGCGCCCCGTCGAGGTGCTGCACGTGCTGCGCGACGCCGACAACCTGCCGTCGCCGGCCTTCCCCGAGGTGCGCCGCTCCCCTTCCCGCATGACGCCACGACGCGGCCCCGTCAGCCGCCTTGGGAACGAGCGCCACTGCGCAGGCATGCGGCCGGAGGCGCAGTGTGGGCCCGAGACTTCTGGCGTTCCTTCCAGTCTGGGTCACCCCGCCGTGGCTGCAGCAGGTGTCCCCGAAACCTTCTCGCCCATATATGCGCCCCGCCCTGCCCCGCCGCCGTCCCCTCCCATGCAGCCCTCCCCGCGGCGGGGCCACCCGGTGCCGCCATCCGCGCGGTCCCGGCCGCTGCCCAAGCCGGCGTTCGGCTCCTCGCCAAACTTGCAGGTGCGGCCGCGGCCCAGCCGCCGCTTGGGCCCAGCCGCCGGGCCTCCGCCCGCGCGCCCCGCCTCGCCAGCAGCATCGCCGCCCCTCTGCCCGCCCCCGCCGCCCGTCGCCGAGCAGCCGCAGGCCGCCGCGCCGCGAACGACGGGTCATCACCTCCCACGCCCCCATGCGCCGCCGCCCGCCATGCGCAACGCCGCGCCGCCCCGCCTGACCACACAACACCACTCCTGCTGTCAGGCTTTGGCCTTGGAGGTGGGCGAGCAGCGGCAGGACGCGTCGCACGCGTCCCTGGAGGGCGCCAGCATGGCGGGGGAGGCCGGTGCCCCGGACAGCACCTTTTACGAGGTCACCATCGCCACCGTGGACCAGCCCAAGCTGCTCAGCCGCCTGTCGGACGCGATGGTGCGCGGCAGTGTGGCGGCCCACGCAACGTTTTCACGCGCGGGCGGTGGGGCGCAGCTGTGCAGCCTGACCCCCCACCGCCGCTCTCAGCAGCTGGTGCCTGCGCGGGTTGGTGGTGGGTTCGCGCGCCTCGACTGCCCTGCCTGACGCCATGTCATGTGTTCCTCTATTTTCTTTGCCCTCCCAGGGCGACCTCGGTTTGAACATTCGGGAGGCGCACGTGTTCAACACCGCGGACGGCTTTGCCCTGGACGTCTTTGTGGTGGACGGCTGGAGCGGGGAGGTGCGCGCTGCGCCGCACGCGCGTGGCGCCTGTCCGTGTGCTGCCGCCGGTGTGCTTGGACGCGCGACGCGGCTGCAGCGCTGGGCGCGCCGCTGTGCTGCGGGGGGGTGCTAAGGTGCGGGCCGGCGTCGCGTGGTTGAGGCAGATGCAGCGTGTCGGCGCGGGCGATCGCAATCGCTTTGCCGCAGCACTTGATACGGTTCTGCCCAACTGCACGCGGTTGTCTCCGGCCTACCCATGTGCGTTGTTGCCAGGTGGGCGAGAGCTTAGAGGAGCAGCTCGGCCAGCGGCTGCTGCGCATGCCGCCGCCCTTCGTCCCCGACCGCCAGCGCAGCGGCCACCTCAGCAGCAGCGGCGCCGGCAGCGGGCCCCCGTCCGGCCCCTACGGCGCCGCGGGCGGGTGGGGCGGCGGCGCGCTGCCCTCGGACCCGCCGCCGGCGGGGTTCCACAGCGGCGGCGGGCTCGCGGGGCCGAGCGGCGGCGGGCTGGGGCCCGCGGCGTGGAACGTCAGCATGCCAGGCGGTTCGCCGGCGCCTGATGATTGGGAGATTGATATCAATCAGCTGCACATAGACTCGAAGGTCGCAGTCGGTGAGGGCGGCTGCGTGGTGTGTGGGTGTGTGCATGTGTGTGTGCGTGTGTGTGTGTATGTGTACATATGTGAGAGTGTGTGTGTGATATCTGGCAGGGCGATGCAGAGTTGGAAGTCTACAGCTGGAACGCAGCGCGGCATGCAGGGCCCGATGCAGTGGCGCGAGGGCGCCAGGCGGACGGCCGCGCGGGTCGCGGACCGCTGCAGGCTGTTCGAGCAACGCGCTCTCGCCTTGACATCTCCGCGGGCCCCTATACTTGAATCCAAACCCAGGGTCGTTCAGCAATCTGTACAAGGGGTTCTACTGCGGGCAGGAGGTGGCTGTGAAGATACTCAAGGACCTGGGCGACGACGCGGCGCAGTACAACGAATTCCTGCAGGAGGTGGCCATAATGCGCAAGGTGGGGGAGGTGCCGCCTTGTTTTGATTTGAAGGGAAGTGAGGCGGAGGATCGCAGGTCGAGGCGGCCGGAGCGCGTGCAGGTGCAAGCGCAGCGGGGTCGCGTGCATGCGAGTACATGCGCA